>NC_059220.1:59915022-60027522 GCF_020615455.1 Coregonus clupeaformis | reverse complement strand
ATGCCCACTGCGGAGTCCTCCAGCTCAGCACCCACACACCGTTTTGCCTCGCTCTTGGGAGTCGTAGATGGCGGCCCAGATCGACCCCCCCACCTGCCCGGTAACTGTGAATCACCATGATGTGGAGGCCTTACTGGATTCTGGTAGCCGGGCCACCCTGGTGCGTAAGGATTTGGTGGGCCCAACGTGTCTGACCCCGGGGAAAGTCCTCCCAGTTTCCTGTGTCCATGGGGACACCAGAGAATACCCCATTACTGAACTTACAATGACCAGCACACGGGGAACCATACACACGACGGCGGGGGTGGTTGATTCCCTCCCCGTCCCTGTCCTAATTGGGACGAGACTGCCCAGCCTTTTACCCACTCTGGAGAGAGTCTCAGGAGAGGATAACCCGAGTACCTCGGAAACGGAGAGGCAAGACTCATCCTGGGAAGGCTCCGGTGCAATCCTCCGAGTTACTCACTCCCGCCCCGGGCTCTGATAGGGATGGCAGGTGCCCAGACCGACACAGAGACGGAGCTACAGAATCTGGACAAAGAACTGTCTGGTCTGAAGGGGACCGCTGAGAGGTATCGTTTGTTAAAGCAACAGTTAGACATGAAGACAGAAGAGTTAGATATCCTCCAGGCTAAACTCCAACAGAGCTCCTTCCCTAAGCAACAGGAGGAGCTGGAGAGGCTGCGCAGGACCATCGAGGAGTGTGAGGAGACCCTGCGCAGTAGTAAGGAGGTCCAGAAGAAGGCAGAGGAGAAGTACAAGGTGTTGGAGAACAAGATGAAGAATGCGGAGGCAGAGAGAGAGAAGGAACTGAAAGCTGCTCAACAGAAGCTAAACTCTGCTAAAACCAAGGCTGATGCGTTCAGTAAGAAACTCAAGGAGAGACAACAGGAGGCTGAGTCCCTGGTCCTAGAGTTGGAGGAGTTGAAGAGAGAGCAGTCTGGCAAGCACCACGGCAATGCGGACGCCCTCTCCCGGCGTGATGCCTTCTTCGCTGCCTTTACCCGACGAGGACGTCGGTCCCGAGGAGGGGGATGTGTGATGTCACGAGAGGCTGTGTCCTGGAGGGACGTTACATCCCCTGAGGTGGCTGCAAACCCAGACAGCTATGGCTCCATCTGCTGGTATGGTCGGGAACTCCACCCCTCTATGGCCAATCTTCCCACGCAGCTGAAACAAATGAGGAGCTGATGAGCTGAAGGTTTGGGAAGGGAAGAGACACAGTCTCCAACCTGGGCTCTCTGGAGGACAAGAGTGCTGCACGTCCACTTCCATGAGGAATATAAGGATTTGGAGATACTTACCTTTGGGAAATACTCACCTTTGGATATATGCACCTGTGGAAATACGTGAGAGACATTTGGAAGGACTTTTTGCTGGGTTGGCCACTAGCTGCAACGTGGACTACAGTAAGGCTGGGGAAAAGTTATCTGAGCGAGTGAGAATTATGATTTTGGATGTGGAAGAGACATCCCTGAACTGTTAACCCTTAAAGAGCCACAAGAGAACAGAATTTTGTTATATTTTCGTTAATTTCCCAAGACCTATAATAAAATCCTTGTTTTGTTTGAACCTTGTCTCCTTGCACTACTTGAGCAATCCCGCTGAAAGCTGTGTAGCCTCTCGTGACGTCACAATATATATATATATATATATATATATATATATATATATGTGTGTGTGTATGTATATATACAGTGGGGGAAAAAAGTATTTGATACACTGCCGATTTTGCAGGTTTTCCTACTTACAAAGCATGTAGAGGTCTGTAATCCAGAAAATCACATTGTATGATTTTTAAGTAATTAATTTGCATTTTATTGCATGACATAAGTATTTGATCACCTACCAACCAGTAAGAATTCCGGCTCTCACAGACCTGTTAGTTTTTCTTTAAGAAGCCCTCCTGTTCTCCACTCATTACCTGTATTAACTGCACCTGTTTGAACTCGTTACCTGTATAAAAGACACCTGTCCACACACTCAATCAAATAGACTCCAACCTCTTCACAATGGCCAAGACCAGAGAGCTGTGTAAGGACATCAGGGATAAAATTGTAGACCTGCACAAGGCTGGGATGGGCTACAGGACAATAGGCAAGCAGCTTGGTGAGAAGGCAACAACTGTTGGCGCAATTATTAGAAAATGGAAGAAGTTCAAGATGACGGTCAATCGCCCTCGGTCTGGGACTCCATGCAAGATCTCACCTCGTGGGGCATCAATGATCATGAGGAAGGTGAGGGATCAGCCCAGAACTACACGGCAGGACCTGGTCAATGACCTGAAGAGAGCTGGGACCACAGTCTCAAAGAAAACCATTAGTAACACACTACGCCGTCATGGATAAAAATCCTGCAGCGCACGCAAGGTCCCCCTGCTGAAGCCAGCGCATGTCCAGGCCCGTCTGAAGTTTGCCAATGACCATCTGGATGATCCAGAGGAGGAATGGGAGAAGGTCATGTGGTCTGATGAGACAAAAATAGAGCTTTTTGGTCTAAACTCCACTCGCCGTGTTTGGAGGAAGAAGAAGGATTAGTACAACCCCAGGAACACCATCCCAACCGTGAAGCATGGAGGTGGAAACATCATTCTTTGGGGATGCTTTTCTGCAAAGGGGACAGGACGACTGCACCGTATTGAGGGGAGGATGGATGGGGCCATGTATCACAAGATCTTGGCCAACAACCTCCTTCCCTCAGTAAAAGCATTGAAGATAGGTCGTGGCTGGGTCTTCCAGCATGACAACGTCCCGAAACACACAGCCAGGGCAACTAAGGAGTGTCTCCGTAAGAAGCATCTCAAGGTCCTGGAGTGGTCTAGCCAGTCTCCAGACCTGAACCCAATATAACATCTTTGGAGGGAGCTGAAAGTCCGTATTGCCCAGCGACAGCCCCGAAACCTGAAGGATCTGGAGAAGGTCTGTATGGAGGAGTGGGCCAAAATCTCTGTAATTGCAAACAAAGGTTTCTGTACCAAATATTAAGTTCTGCTTTTCTGATGTATCAAATACTTATGTCATGCAATAAAATGCAAATTCATTACTAAAAAATCATACAATGTGATTTTCTGGATTTTTGTTTTAGATTCCGTCTCTCACAGTTGAAGTGTACCAATAACAATTACAGACCTCGACATGCTTTTTAAGTAGGAAAACCTGCAAAATCGGCAGTGTATCAAATACTTGTTCTCCCCCACTGTAGAGATATATATATATATATATATATATATATATATATATATATATATATATATACACACACACAGTGCATTCGGAAAGTATTCAGACCCCTTCCCTTTTTCCACATTTTGTAATGTTTGGTGGAGAGCTGCAGAGGTGGTTATCCTTCTGGAATGTTCTCCCATCTCCACAGAGGAACTCTGGAGCTCTGTCAGAGTGACTATCGGGTTCTTGGTCACCTCCCTGACCATGGCCCTTCTCCCCGGATTGCTCGGTTTGGCCGGGCGGCCAGCTCTAGGAAGAGTCTTGGTGGTTCCAAACTTCTTCCATTTAAGAATGATGGAGGCCACTGTGTTCTTGGGGACCTTCAATGCTGCAGAATTTTTTTGGTACCTTTCCCCAGATCTATGCCTCGACACAATCCTGTCTCTGAGCTCTACGGACAATTCCGTCGACCTCAAGGATTGTTTTTTGCTCTGACATGCACTGTCAACAGTGGGACCTTATATACCAAAAGTTTTGAGAATTACACAAATATTAATTTTCACAAAGTCTGCTGCCTCAGTTTTTATGATGGCAATTTGCATATACTCCAGAATGTTATGAAGAGTGTTCAGATGAATTGCAATTAATTGCAAAGTCCCTCTTTGCCATGAAAATGAACTTAATCCCCCAAAAACATTTCCACTGCATTTCAGCCCTGCCACAAAAGGACCAGCTGACATCATGTCAGTGATTCTCTCGTTAACACAGGTGAGAGTGCTGACGAGGACAAGGCTGGAGATCACTCTGTCATGCTGATTGAGTTATAATAACAGACTGGAAGCTTTAAAAGGAGGGTGGTGCTTGAAATCATTGTTCTTCCTCTGTTAACCACGGTTACCTGCAAGGAAACAAGTACCGTCATCATTGCTTTGCACAAAAAGGGCTTCACATGCAAAGATATTGCTGCTAGTAAGATTGCACCTAAATCAACCATTTATCGGATCATCAATAACTTCAAGGAGAGAGGTTCAATTGTTGTGAAGAAGGCTTCAGGGCGCCCAAGAAAGTCCAGCAAGCGCCAGAACTGTCTCCTGAAGTTGATTCAGCTGCGGGATCGGGGCACCACCAGTGCAGAGCTTGCTCAGGAATGGCAGCAGGCAGGTGTGAGTGCATCTGCACGCACAGTGAGCAAAGACTTTTGGAAGATGGCCTGGTGTCAAGAAGGGCAGCGAGGAAGCCACTTCTCTCCAGGAAAAACATCAGGGACAGACTGATATTCTGCAAAAGGTACAGGGATTGGACTGCTGAGGACTGGGGTAAAGTCATTTTCTCTCATGAATCCCCTTTCCGATTGTTTGGGGCATCCAGAAAAAAGCTTGTCCGGAGAAAACAAGGTGAGCGCTACCATCAGTCCTGTGTCATGCCAACAGTAAAGCATCCTGAGACCATTCATGTGTGGGGTTGCTTCTCAGCCAAGGGAGTGGGCTCACTCACAATTTTGCCTAAGAACACAGCCATGAATAAAGAATGGTACCAACACATACTCTGAGAGCAACTTCTCCCAACCATCCAAGAAAAGTTTGGTGATGAACAATGCCTTTTCCAGCATGATGGAGCACCTTGCCATAAGGCAAAAGTGATAACTAAGTGGCTCGGGGAACAAAACATCGACATTTTGTGTCCATGGCCAGGAATCTCCCCAGACCTTAATCCCATTGAGAACTTGTGGTCTATCCTCAAGAGGCGGGTGGACAAACAAAAACCCACAAATTCTGACAAACTCCAAGCATTGATTATGCAAGAATGGGCTGCCATCAGTCAGGATGTGGCCCAGAAGTTAATTGACAGCATGCCAGGGCGGATTGCAGAGGTCTTGAAAAAGATGGCTCAACACTGCAAATATTGACTCTTTGCATAAACTTAATGTAATTGTCAATAAAAGCCTTTGACACTTATTGAATGCTTGTAATTATACTTCAGTATACCATAGTAACATCTGACAAAAATATCTAAAAACTCTGAAGCAGCAAACTTTGTGAAAACCAATACTTGTGTCATTCTCAAAACTTTTGACCACGACTGTAGACAGGTGTGTGCCTTTCCAAATCATGTCCAATCAATTAAATTTACCAAAGGTGGACTCCAATCAAGCTGTAGAAACATCTCAAGGATGATCAATGGAAACAGGATGCACCTGAGCTGAATTTCCAGTCTCATAGCAAAGGGTCTGAATACTTATGTAAATAAGGTATTTCCGTTTTTATTTTTATATACATTTGTAAACATTCTACAAACTTGTTTTCGCTTTGTCATTATGGGGTAATGTGTGTAGATTGATGAGGAAAATGTTTTATTTAATCCATTGTAACAAAATGTGGAAAAAGGCAAGGGGTCTGAATACTTTCCGAGTGCACTGTGTATATATATATGTGTGTATATGTATATACGTATATATGTATGTATACATATGTATGTGTATATATGTGTATATGTGTGTATATGTGTATATGTGTATATATATATATATATATTCATATATATATATATGTATATAAATGTTCATGTGTATATATATATATATATATATATATATATATATATATGTACATTGAGGGAAAAAAGTATTTGATCCCCTGCTGATTTTGATCAGTCTATAGTTTTATTGGTAGGTTTATTTGAACAGTGAGAGACAGAATAACAACAACAAAAT
This sequence comes from Coregonus clupeaformis, assembly GCF_020615455.1. Classification (NCBI taxonomy): domain Eukaryota; kingdom Metazoa; phylum Chordata; class Actinopteri; order Salmoniformes; family Salmonidae; genus Coregonus; species Coregonus clupeaformis. The sequence goes on along the minus strand of NC_059220.1, from coordinate 60,021,648 downwards.
CCAGAAAAACGCATGTAAAAATTTTTATAAATTGATTTACATTATAATGAGGGAAATAAGGATTTGATCCCTCTGCAAAACATGACTTAGTACTTGGTGGCAAAACCCTTGTTGGCAATCACAGAGGTCAGACGTTTCTTGTAGTTGGCAACCAGGTTTGCACACATCTCAGGAGGGATTTTGTCCCACTCCTCTTTGCAGATCTTCTCTTTGCTGACGTTTGGCAACTCGAACCTTCAGCTCCCTCCACAGATTTCCTATGGGATTAAGGTCTGGAGAATGGCTAGGCCACTCCAGGACCTTAATGTACCTCTTCTTGAGCCACTCCTTTGTTGCTTTGGCCGTGTGTTTTGGGTCATTTTCATGCTGGATTACCCATCCACGACCCATTTCAATGCCCTGGCTGAGGGAAGTAGGTTCTCACCCAAGATTTGACGGTACATGGCCCCGTCCATCGTCCCTTTGATGCAGTGAAGTTGTCCTGTCCCATTAGCAGAAAAACACCCCCAAAGCATAATGTTTCCACCTCCATATTTGACGGTGGGGATGGTGTTTTTGGGGTCATAGGCAGCATTCCTCCTCCTCCAAACACAGCGAGTTGAGTTGATGCCAAAGAGCTCCATTTTGGTCTCATCTGACCACAACACTTTCACCCAGTTCTCCTCTGAATCATTCAGATGTTCATTGGCAAACTTCAGACGGGCATGTATATGTGCTTTCTTGAGCAGGGGGACCTTGCGGGCGCTGCAGGATTTCAGTCCTTCACGGCGTAGTGTGTTACCAATTGTTTTCTTGGTGACTATGGTCCCAGCTGCCTTGAGATCATTGACAAGATCCTCCTGTGTAGTTCTGGGCTGATTCCTCACCGTTCTCATGATAATTGCAACTCCACAAGGTGAGATCTTGCATGGAGCCCCAGGCTGAGGGAGATTGACAGTTCTTTTGTGTTTCTTCTATTTGCGAATAATCGCACCAATTGTTGTCACCTTCTCACTAAGCTGCTTGCCGATGGTCTTGTAGCCCATTCCAACCTTGTGTAGATCTACAATCTTGTCCCTGACATCCTTGGAGAGCTCTTTGGTCTTGGCCATGGTGGAGAGTTTGGAATCTGATTGATTGATTGCTTCTGTGGACAGGTGTCTTTTATACAGGTAACAAGCTGAAATTAGGAGCACTCCCTTTAAGAGTGTGCTCCTAATCTCAGCTCGTTACCTGTACAAAAGACACCTGGGAGCCAGAAATCTTTCTGATTGAGAGGGGGTCAAATACTTATTTCCCTCATTAAAATGCAAATCAATGTATAACATTTTTGACATGCGTCTTTCTGGATTTTTTGTTGTTATTCTGTCTCTCACTGTTCAAATAAACCTACCATTAAAATTATAGACTGATCATGTCTTTGTCAGTGGGCAAACGTACAAAATCAGCAGGGGATCAAAAACTGTTTTCCCTCACTGAACATGTATATATATGTATGTGTGTATATATATGTGTGTATATATATATATATATATGTTTATTTGTGTGTGTGTGTGTGTGTGTGTGCGATGGGATGTATAGACAATATGGACAATATATGGATAGAATATGTAGTATATCTGATGAATAGTATGTACAGCAATAGTTAAATAGGACAGACCTTGACTAGAATACAGTATATACTTATGAAGTGGGTATAACAGTTATTATTTAAACATTACTAAAGTGACCAGTGTTCTGTGACTATGTACATAGGGCAGCAGCCTCTAAGGTGCATAGTAGACTAACCGGGTGGTAGCCGGCTAGTGACAGTGACTAATGTTCAGGGCAGGGTACTGGGTGGAGGCCGTCTAGTGGTGACTATTTAACAGTCTGATGGCCTTGAGATAGAAGCTGTTTTTCAGTCTCTCGTCCCAGCTTTGATGCACCTGTACTGACCTCGCCTTCTGGATTGTATCGGGGTGAACAGGCCGTGGCTCAGGTGGCTGAGGTCCTTGATTATCTTTTTGGCCTTCCTGTGACACCGGGTGCTGTAGATGTCCTGGAGGGCAGGCAGTGTGCCCCCGGTGATGCGTTGGGCAAGACCGCCCCACCCTCTGGAGAGCCCTGTTGTTGCGAACTGTGCAGATGCCATACAATGCAGTGGTACAACTCGACAGGATGCACTCAATGGTGCATCAACGGTGGGAACAGTGTGGGTACATTACAGGAGATAGGTTCCCAAAACACTAAATATGCTCAGTTGTGATGACATTCATACAATGTTTAAGTTAGATTGCACAGGACATTCCCTTAATGTTGTAAGAATGTTGACAGAACACCTGGTCTAAGTTCTTTAAAGGTTCCCAGAACATGTAATTATAATAATATAATATGCCATTTAGCAGAAGCTTTTATCCAAAGCGACTTACAGTCATGCGTGCATACATATTTTTTTTTTTGTGTATGGGTGGTCCCGGGGATCGAACCCACTACCTTGGCATTACAAGCGCCGTGCTCTACCAGCTGAGCTACAGAGGACCACATAATGGAAGTTATCTGGGATGTTACAGGAATATTATAATGATATTCACAAAGGTTGCACAGAACATTCCCAAACGTTGCACAATGTTCCACAATTTCCAAATAAATCAGCTTTTGTGATGTTCATAGCATATTTGTTTTAGGTTTAACATAATATTCCATTGATGTTCACACAATATACATTTTACCTAGTATTGGAGATCCTCAGAACATTTAGAAAATCTTATATTACATTCTCAGCATGCAAAATTGTAGCTCCTTAACGCAGATTGGAATACATCCCCATTATGTTTCACTCCAGATTTAATGGCAATTTTCATTTGAGGATTGTATTGTAAGTGATTTAGAGACAACTATTTTGTGTTTTGGGAACCTATCTCTTGTTATGTACCCACACTTTTCCCACAACCTAAATAAAAATTCTGGAAACCTTTAATTAACTCAGAAAAGCTGTTCTGTCAACATTCTTGCAACATCAAAGGAATATGTTGTGTATCCTGGTATAAACATTATCTGAATGTCAGCACTACTGGACAGTTTGTGTTTTGGAAACCAATCTCTTGTCATATCAACACAATGTTCCCATAACCTAAACAAACATTCTGGGAACCTTTAAAGAACATACAATATGTGTTCTAGGAACGTTCTTGTAACATCAGGTGAATGCTTTCTGCACCCTAAAAGAAACATTGTAGAATCCTCCGCACAATTGGACAGTTTTTGTGTTTTGGGAACATATCTTTTGTGAAGTCCCCACAATGTTCTCACCAGACTGTTCCCACAACCAAATGAAACATTCTGGGAATCTTTAAAGGAAAGATAAAAATTTTCTATGAACGTTCTTGCAACATCAGGTGAATGTTTTATTCAAACATCCTATAATCATCAGCACGACTGGACAGTTTTTGTGTTATGAGAACCTTTTACACCACAAGGATGTAATTGAGATTTAATCAGAGTCTGGACTGTTCATTGACTGATTCTGTACCACTGCTGGACGCATCTATCCAGTAATGACGGTTCAATAACAACAGATATCACAAACATATTGGTCTAAGAGATGTTTTGCCAGTTACATTTTGAAAACGAATGTGTCGCAGTGGGTGGGGCGATTTTTTCATTCTTTTATCAGCTGAGTTTAGATGGAATTGGTGCAATCCAATCTAAACTAATTAAAAGCTTTTTAATGACAATGCTATGCTGGGCTTATCAGCAAAATAGAATGCCCCTCAGCAAAGTATTTTTTAATTTTTTTTGGGTGTGGATGCATGTTGACTAATTCAACCCTCTCAAACCCTGATTTTCTGTTCCCAGAAACACCCTACTGCTCACTCTGTACAGCCCTTTATGTTGGCAATGATGGTGGTCTTCGGATTCAATGTTTCTGTTAGTTTTATATGTTGCAGGTACCTTTCGACCCTTTCACAACCTGCAATCACAGCTTGAGAATCAGTTCCTCCATTTCCTCCTTTCCTCAGCACATACTGACTCTTGCATCAGGGCAGATAGAGGTAAATACCATTTTTAAAGGTGTTAACATAAACACCCACCCTGCACACTTCAATACAAGCATGTCTGAAACAGAACATAATGAGTTTACAAGTCAAGGTTTAGTTTCATTATTCATGTTTTGCTCATGTTTCTTTCTGTATTTTTCAGCATCCCCACTTTCTTCTCTGATGTGCACATGCTTTATTCATTACAGAACAAATGCATGTCATTTTCAACAGGAAGATATCACTCAAATGATCATCTTACCCTTTTAGAAGTACAATTCTGAAATCCTAGGGCAATGGCTTACATCTGCTAAGTAAATAGCAGGTAGGTAGGTGGGCGTTGGGCGTTTTACTGAATAATGCATTGGTCAGACAGACCACCCCACTTTATTGACTATTCTTTCCTTGGAGCTTCATTAGTCTGTCCTAGCTGTTGTGTGTTCCTATTTCAGCGCTGTTGCTGTCAAAGCAGATCCAGTCTAGGTTGCTCATTATCTTTGCTGGTCCTTCCCTACTATCCTTATCAACTTGACACCCACATCCTCCATAGGCTGCTCTGAGTCAACACTTCTCATATGTTTCTGAAATAACAACGTATTTTTGGCAGTCACTTACTATTTTGGTAATGTCAATGTAATACATGGATGACTATACTAATCCCTTGAATAATTGGTATTGCAATTGGTCTTCATTGAGGTCAAGCAACACTGAAGCATGCATGAGAGCACCAGCTGTTCCGGACGACTGTGTGCTCACGCTCTCCACAGCCGATGTCAGCAAGACCTTTAAACAGGTTAACATTCACAGGACTGCGGGGCCAGACGGATTACCAGGACGTGTACTCAGAGCATGCGCGGATCAACTGGCAAGTGTCTTCACTGACATATTCAACATCTCCCTGAACGAGTCTATAATACCTACACGTTTCAAGCAGACCACCATAGTCTGTGTGCCCAAGAAAGCGAAGGTAACCTGCCTAAATGACTACCACCCTTGGCACTCACGTCAGTAGCCATGAAGTGCTTTGAAAGGATGGTCATGGCTCACATCAACACCATCATCCCGGAAACCCTAGACCCACTCCAATTCAGCTCAGTGTTCAACACCATAGTCCCCACAAAGTTACTCACTAAGCTAAGGACCCTGGGACTAAACACCTCCCTTTGCAACAGGATCCTGACGGGACGCCCCCAGGTGGTAAGGGTAGGTAACAATACATCTGCCATGCTGATCCTCAACACGGGGGCTCCTCAGGGGTGCGTGCTTAGTCCCCTCCTGTACTCCCTGTTCACCCATGACTGCATGGCCAAGCACGACTCCAACACCATCATTAAGTTTGCTGACGACACAACAGTGGTAGGCCTGATCACCAACAACGGTGAGACAGCCTATATGGAGGAGGTTAGAGACCTGGTAATGTGGTGCCAGGACAACAACCTCTCCCTCAACGTGAGCAAGACAAAGGAGCTGATCGTGGACTACATGAAAAGGAGGGCCAAACACGCCCCCATTCACATCGACGGGGCTGTAGTGGAGCGGGTCGAGAGATTGAAGTTCCTTGGTGTCCACATCACCAACAAACTATCATTGTCCAAACACACCAAGAAAGTCACGAAGAGGGCACGACAAAGCCTATTCCCCCTCAAGAGACTGAAAAGATTTGTCATGGGACCCCAGATCCTCAAAAAGTTCTACAGCTGCACCATCGAGAGCATTCTGACTGGTTACATCACCACTTGGTATGGCAACTGCTCGGCATCCGACGGTAAGGCGCTACAGAGGGTAGTGCGTACGGTCCAGTACATCACTGGGGCCAAGCTTCCTGCCATCCAGGACCTATATACTAGGCGGTGTCAGAGGAAGGCCCAAAAAATTGTCAAAGACTCCAGTCACCCAAGTCAGACTGTTCTCTCTGCTACCACACAGCAAGCTTCTACCCCCAAGCATAAGACTGCTGAACAATTAATCAAATGGCCACTCAGACTATTTACATTTACACTGCTGCTACTCGCTGTTTATTATCTATGCATAGTCACTTTACCCCTACCTACATGTGTAAATTACCTTGACTAACCTGTACACATTGACTCAGTACCGGTACCCCCTGTATATAGCCTTGTTATTGTTATTTTAGTGTGTAACCCTTTACTTAATTTTTTACTTTAGTTTATTTAGTAAATATTTTCTTAACTCTATTTATTGAACTGCATTGTTGGTTAAGGGCTTGTAAGTAAGCATTTCACGGTAAGGTCTACACCTGTTGTTTTCGGCGCATGTGACAAATACAATTTGATTTGATTTGATTTGGGGACAGCCAAAGAACCCAAGATTGTATAGTCTCAAAATGAAGAGGTTCGTGGAGCAGGATATGTTTTGGCTAAAGGCCATCTGGATGTACATGTATTTTACTCTACTTGCATAGGGCCCATTAACCCGCTCTCGCTCTCACTGAGAGCAGTCCCCTGTACAGGACGAATAACATTTCCTGGCTGATTTAACACCTGTCTGATTGTAGTGGGTATTGGCAGTGGTCACTGTTTTAGTTTTGGGGAGGGGGATGTTAGTTTGTTTTTTGTAGAATAGGTGTTGGGTGTGATTGTAATAAAATGACACTTTTAGAAGATGATAAACATAACTAAATGTAAATATTGACCCCAACCTGTTCATGAACAATGTCTATAATAACAAGTAAACATAGGAATGCATATTCCCTGTAGCAATGTGTCATTTTAATGTCATAATACTGTACTGTCTATAATGGTGAACTATGGTAAACTATTACAGATGTAGGATCTTAATTTGATCCAGTTTGCTACAGCAGGAACATTACCCTGCAGCAACAGGAAATATGAATTATTATGTGGAATATAATTAATGGACGTTTTTGTAGGGGTTGATACATTTTTCATAAGGGAAAACGAAGTCTGAAATCTCAACTTGGAAATTACAAACCTCAGAAGCCTATGAGACAGCCTATATGGAGGAGGTTAGAGACCTGGTAATGTGGTGCCAGGACAACAACCTCTCCCTCAACGTGAGCAAGACAAAGGAGCTGATCGTGGACTACAGGAAAAGGAGGGCTATCATGGTCCACACACACCAACACAGTCGTGAAGAGGGCACGACAATGCCTCTTCCCCCTCAGGAGGCTGAAAAGATTTGGCATGGGCCCTCAGATCCTAAAAAAGTTACATATCTGCACCCTTGAGAGCATCTTGACTGGCTGCATCATCGCTTGGTATTGCAACTGCTTGGAATCCGATCGCAAGGCGCTACAGAGGGTAGTGTGTACAACACAGTACATCACTGGGGCCGAGCTCCCTGCCATCCAGGACCTCAATACCAGGCGGTGTCAGAAGAAGGCCCTAAAAAAAATTGTAAAAGACTCCAGCCACCCGTCATAGACTGTTCTCTCTGCTACCGCACGGCAAGCGATACCGATGCACCAAGTCTGGAACCAACAGGACCATGAACAGGTTTTACCCCCAAGTCATAAGACTGCTAAATATACTGAAAAAATAAATAAACGCAACATGTAAAGTGTTGATCTCATGAACTGAAATAAAATACCTCTGAAATGTTCCATACGCACAAAAAAGCTTATTTCTCTAAAATGTTGTGCACACATTTGTTTACATCCCTGTTAGTGAGCATTTCTCCTTTGTCAAGAGAATCCATCCACCTGATAGGTGTGGCATATCAAGAAGCTGATTAAACAGCATGATCATTACACAGGTGCATCTTGTGCTGGGGACAGTAAAAGGCCACTAAAATGTACAGTTTTGTCACACAACACAATGCCACAGATGTCTCAAATTTTGAAGGAGCGTGCAATTGGCATGCACTGTTACTCTACACCTGTTGTTTTTGAAGCGTGTGACGAATAAAATGTGATTTAAAAGAGCAAGGAGAGAGAGAGAGAGAGAAGATAATGACATGCCTCAATATATAGCTAACGTTATCACCGGCAGTAATACACTTTGTTCACCATTATCCTGTTTTCTTTTTCGTTTGTTCTCCTTTCCATTTAACCTTGGAGTGTCATTCTTTGAGCTCCTGATTTATCAAATAAAATATAATTGTATTTGTCCCATGCGCCGAATAGAGCAGGTGTAGACTTTACTGTGAAATGCTTACTCCTATAGGGAGGAGGTAAGTGAACTGGCATTGTGGTGCCAGGACAACAACCTCTCCCTCAATGTCAGCAAAACAAAGGAGTTGATTGTTGACTTCTGTAAGCAGTGGAGGGAACATGCCCCGATCCACATCAACGGGACTGCAGTAGAGACAGTCAGCATTTTTAAGTTCCTCGGCGTCCACATCACTGAGGACTTGACATAGACCAACAACACCACCACTCTTGTCAAGAGGGCGTAACAGTGCCGCTACTTCCTAATGTGGCTGAAGAAATGTCCTTTCCAAATACTACCGCTGCACCATCGAGAGCATCCTGACCGGTTGCATCACAGGAATTGCTCCATCCACGACCGCAAGGCCCTCCAGCTTTTGGTGAAGACAGCCCTGTACATCACTGGGACCAGTCTCCCATCCAGGACATCTAATCGAAACGGTGCCTGAGGAAGTCGTGCAGCATCATCAAGGACCCAACACACACCAGCGACGAGCTATTCACTCCCTCACTGTCAGGCAGACGGTATCGGAGCATGAGGTCTGATACCAACAGGCTCAGAGACAGTTTCTATCTACAAGCCATCAGACTGCTGAACACTTGAACTGGACTGACCACTTGCACTGACTGTCTGTGCCTTAGCACATATGCAGTCACTCACACAGTCACACAGACATCCACTCATCCACACACACCTCACGCACACACACACATACACACACACACACACACACACACACACACACACACACACACACACATCATGCTACAGACACATCACAACTGCTGCTACCAGACTCTTATTTATTATTGCTAAATACTGCACAATTTAAACACTTGCACCCCAATCCTCCCTTCCCCAAAACACTTGTAAATATTGTACTATCAATTGTGCCTTCCTGTATTATACTAATGCTAAAATGTTTATTATGTTCTATTGAGCCAATTACTTTATGTTCGTATTCTTATCTTTTATTATTTCTTATTGTTGTTGCATTGTCGAGAAGGAACCTGCAAGTAAGCATTTTGTTGGACGGTGTATACCATGTGCATTCTGTAAATATGACTAATAAAACTTGAAACTAGTGTGTGTGAGTGAGTGTATATACAGTATAGTCTGTGCAAGATAGGGTCAATGCAGATAGACCGGGGAAACATTTGATAAACTATTTTGCAGTCTGATGGCTTGGGGGTTGAAGCTGTTTCAGAGCCTGTTGGTCAAAGAGCCGATGCTCCTGTACCGTTTGCCGGACGGTAGCAGAGTGAGTAGTCTATGGCTTGGGTGGCTGAAGTCAATTTGACATGCCTTCCTCTGGATCATCCTGCCAAAGAAAAAAAACACATCTCTGCACAAATTGTAATACCTTTGATTGTGTAATAATTAGGATTGTCAAAGTTAATCAGTTAACTTTAGGTAACTTTTTGAAATTTTAGTGCACTAATTATATATATATTTTTGTGATTAAAGAGTTACAAATACTCTGAAAACATTCAAAATAGATAGTCTATACAGCTAAAAACAACAATGTGATGTCAAAACAAGTGAGAGCTTGCTTTATCAATTCACCAGATTTTGCTAACCGTTACTTTAGACAAAATCAAGATGTCAATATTTTTGTAATGCTTTTTGTACACCAGCTTCAAACAGCTGAAAATAAAATATTTTAGGTTATGGAAAATATATTTCACAGTGGTTAATATGTTACAATGATTCTCTACACTATAATTGCTTGTTTTGAACCATAAACTGAAATTAGGTGAACAATTAGAATTTTAGCAACCAGGAAATGGCAGAGTGATTTCTGCATAGTGCATCTTTAAATGTTTAAAATGTTTGACAGCCCTAGTACTAACCACATTGTGACCAACTCATGCCTGATAACCTTCTTGCATATATTTCCCACCACTATGTCAGTAGTTAAAATATATTGAGCACTGTATTTTGTTTCAAGTACTGTATGTATTTTCAGTTATGTCAAGTCTGAACTGTATATCCGCTCATCATTTTATGTTTTGTAAACTGTGGTCTGTCCAGGGTCTGTCCAATTGTATTCATGTTTTCTGCTGAGGGGGCACGAAATAAGTTTGGATGGCTGGGTTGGAGAATTTGAGAGAATTTAGCATTTTTCAAACACCTGAAACACCTGCAATCTAGCGCCATAATCATTATGCTTAATTTTATGTAAAACATTTTTTTCGTTTTCTGCATATCTAGAAATACCCATTGAGCTGGCTATATCCTCCTGACTGGTGGTTATTAATTTTAAAGAAACAAAATATTCTTCTTTGCATCGCAGCTAAAGTCTGGGTAAAAGATTGAAAGGAATGTGAGTCTTACTCAGTACATTTAGTAATGGCTTGCTTTTTTAAAGTCTACCAACCTTGCCAGCAGGCATGCCAGCTAAGATAGTTAGACAGGCTAGCTAATCAAATCAAATCAGTCACATACACATATTTAGCAGATATTATTGCGGGTGTAGCGAAAAGCTTGTGTTCCTAGCGCCAACAGTGCAGTAATATTGTACTCCCGAGTGGCGCAGTGGTCCAAGGCTCTGTCGTAGCCGGCCGCGACCGGGAGACCCATGGGGCGGCGCACAATTGGCCCAGCGTCGTCCAGGGTAGGGGAGGGAATGCCGGCAGGGATGTGGCTCAGTTGGTAGAGCATGGCGTTTGCAACGCCAAGGTTGTGGGTTCGATTCCCATGGGGGGCCAGTATGAAAAAAATAAAAAATGATGTATGCACTCACTAACTGTAAGTCGCTCTGGATAAGAGTGTCACGAGTTGCTGTAGGTAGGTGTGGTGTGGAATCAGGCGCAGGACGCAGAAGTAAAGTCCAACAAAATACTATAGTAGATCACACAAAAATAATCCAAAACCAGCCCGGAGGTGAGAAAAGCGCGCACAGGCGTACACAAACGGGCGCACTAAACAAGTGCGTAATCTTCTCCTAAATACAAACAAGGAGGTAAGCTACAAAATAGCGCACCAAAATACCGGTAGCGCAGCAACACGACAAGGAACAATTACACACAACACCTAACTAACAACAAGGAACTAAATAGGGTGCTTAATGAGACATAACACAAAACAGGTGTGACCAACAGACAAAACCAATCAAACAAGAAACATAGAACGGTGGCAGCTAGTACTCCGGAGACGACGACCGCCGAAACCTGCCCGAACAAGGAGGAGGGGCCGCCTCGGCCGAAACCGTGACAGTACCCCCCCCTTGACGCGCGGCTCCAGCCGTGCGCCGCCCCCGGCCTCGGGGACGACCAGGAGGACGCGGAGCAGGGCGCGTAGGATGACCGCGATGGAATTCGGTCAGCAGGGACGGATCCAGAATGTCCCTCCTCGGCACCCAGCACCGCTCCTCCGGACCGTCACCCCTCCCACTCCACGAGATATTGGAGACCCCCATCCGGCGTCTCGAATCCAGGATGGTCAGAACAGTGTACGCCGGAGCCCCCTCGATGTCCAACGGGGGCGGAGGAGTCTCCTCAATCTCAAAGTCCTGGAGTGGACCAGCTACCACCGGCCTGAGGAGAGACACATGGAACGAGGGGTTAATATTCTTGTAATCAATGGGCAGTTGTAACCTGTAACACACCTCGTTCAATCTCCTCAGGACTTTAAAAGGCCCCACAAACCGCCGACCCAGCTTCCGGCAGGGCAGGCGGAGGGGCAGGTTTCTGGTTGAGAGCCAGACTCGATCTCCAGGTGCGTACACTGGCCCCTCACTGCGGTGTAGGTCGGCGCTCGCCTTCTGTCGACGGATGGCTCGCTGCAGATGGACGTGTGCAGCGTTCCACGTCTCCTCCGAGCGCCGCACCCACTCATCCACAGCAGGGGCCTCGATCTGGCTCTCATGCCAAGGTGCCAGAACCGGCTGGTACCCTAACACACACTGGAAAGGGGTTAGTCTAGTGGAGGAGTGGCGGAGAGAGTTCTGTGCCATCTCGGCCCAGGGCACATATCTCGCCCACTCCTCCGGCCGGCCCTGACAATATGACCTCAGAAACCTACCCACATCCTGGTTGACTCGTTCGACCTGCCCATTACTCTCCGGGTGGTAACCCGAGGTAAGGCTCACCGAGACCCCCAACCGTTCCATAAAGGCTCTCCAGACTCTGGAGGTAAACTGGGGGCCTCGATCGGACACTATATCCTCGGGTACCCCGTAATGCCGGAAGACGTGAGTAAATAGAGCCTCAGCGGTCTGTAGGGCAGTAGGAAGACCCGGCATGGGAAGGAGACGACAGGCCTTCGAGAACCGATCCACAACGACCAGGATGGTGGTATTCCCTTGTGAGGAGGGAAGGTCGGTAACAAAATCCACCGAGAGGTGAGACCAGGGTCGTTGTGGAACGGGCAGGGGTTGTAATTTACCCCTGGGCAAGTGTCTGGGCGCCTTACACTGGGCACACACTGAGCAGGAGGAGACATAAACCCTCACATCCCTGGCTAACGTTGGCCACCAGTACTTCGTACTAAGGCAGTGCACTGTCCGGCCAATACCTGGATGTCCAGAGGAGGGTGACGTGTGAGCCCAATAAATCAGCCGATCCCGGACCTCGAGCGGGACGTACGTCCGACCCACCGGACACTGTGGAGGGCTAGGGTCGGTGCGTAATGCCCGCTCGATCTCCGCATCGACCTCCCACACCACCGGTGCCACCAGACAAGACTCCGGTAGAATGGGAATGGGCTCCACGCACCTCTCCTCCGTGTCATACCGCAGGGACAGGGCATCTGCCTTCCCGTTCTGGGACCCAGGGATGTAAGTGATCTTGAACACAAACCGGGCGAGAAACATAGTCCATCGAGCCTGGCGAGGATTCAGTCTCCTAGCTGCCCGAATGTATTCCAGGTTACGGTGGTCGGTCAGAATGAGGAAAGGGTGTTGAGCCCCCTCAAGCCAATGCCTCCACACCTTTAGGGCCTGTACTACGGCTAACAGCTCCCTGTCCCCTACGTAATAATTCCGTTCCGCCGGACTGAGCTTCTTAGAATAAAAAGCACAGGGGCGGAGCTTAGGTGGTGTGCCGGACCGTTGTGAAAGAACTGCCCCGATACCGGCCTCAGATGCGTCCACCTCTACTTGGAAGGGTAAAGCGGGATCCGGGTGCGCCAGCACTGGAGCCGAGGTAAACAGGTCCTTCAGTCTCCCAAAGGCCCTGTCCGCCTCAGCCGACCACTGCAAGCGCACCGGACCCCCCTTCAGGAGAGACGTTATGGGAGCTGCCACCTGTCCAAAACCCCGGATAAACCTCCGGTAGTAATTCGCAAAACCCAAGAACCGCTGCACCTCTTTAACCGTAGTTGGGGTTTGCCAATTACGCACGGCAGACACTCGGTCCACCTCCATTCTCACCCCTGACGCAGACAACTGGTAACCCAAGAAGGAGACTGACTCCTGAAAGAACAGACATTTCTCGGCTTTGACATACAGGTCATGCTCCAACAGTCTCCTCAATACCCTGCGCACCAGGGCTACATGCTCGGCCCGAGTAGAACTGTACACAAGAATATCATCTATGTACACCACTACTCCCTGCGCCTGCATGTCCCGGAAAATCTCATCTACAAACGATTGGAAGACTGATGGAGCATTCATTAACCCATATGGCATGACGAGATACTCTTAATGGCCGGAGGTAGTACTAAATGCTGTCTTCCACTCATCGTCCTCCCTAATGCGCACCAAGTTATATGCGCTCCTGAGGTCCAATTTTGTGAAGAACCGTGCCCCGTGTAATGACTCCGTCATGGTCGCAATCAGCGGGAGTGGATAACTATATTTCACAGTCACCTGATTGAGACCGCGGTAATCAATACACGGACGCAAACCTCCATCCTTTTTCTTCACAAAAAGAAGCTCGAGGACGCGGGAGAAGTGGAGGGCCGTATGTATCCCTGTCTCAGAGACTCGGCAATGTAAGTCTCCATTGCCCTTTTCTCCTCCTGTGACAAAGGATACACATGGCTCCGCGGGAGCGCAGCTCCTGTCTGGAGGTCTATCGCACAATCCCCCTGTCTATGAGACGGCAACCGTGCCGCTCTGGTCTTACTAAACACGAGTGCCAAATCCTCATACTCAGGCGGAATGTGCAGTGCTGGCATCTGGTTCGGGCTCTCCACCGAGGTCGCCCCTACGGAAACACCCAGACATAGCCCCTCACACTGAGCAGACCACCCTTTAAGAGCCTTCTCTCGCCACGAAATCGTAGGATCATGGGTAATCAACCAGGGAAGCCCCAGTACCACCGGATACGCAGGAGAGTCGATCAGATAGAGTTGAATCGTCTCCTCATGACCCCCTGCGTCATCATCCTAAGTGGCGCCGTGACCTCCCTAATCAACCCAGATCCCTAACGGACGACTATCTAAGGCATGTACAGGGAAGGGCTTATCGACTGGAAGGAGGGGAATCCCTAACTCAACACAGAATTTACGATCTACAAAATTCCCAGCTGCGCCTGAATCGACTAGCGCCTTATGCTGGGAACGAGGTGCAACCTGTGGGAAACAAACAGGTAATGTAATGTGTACGACAGAAAGCTCTGGGTAAGTAGGGCGCCTACTCACCTGGGAGGACTCCCCAATGTGTGACCTGCCATCTCCCTCACCAGGAGACCCTCCCCAGCACCTAGCCGCGGTGTGCCCTCCGCGGCCACAGTTGGTGCAGGAGACTGCCCCCCTCGGGCTCCTTCCTCTCCTCCCTCTAGCGCCAGCACCTCCAAGCTCCATCGGGCTCGGCTCGGAGGTGCTGGAGGGTGGAATGGGAGGCCCCCACCTGGGACGTCCCGCGGAGTCGCGAGCAGGGTGTCCAGCCGAATGGCCATGTCCACCAACTGGTCAAATGTTAGTGTAGTATCCCTGCACGCTAACTCTCTGCGGACGTCCTCCCGAAGGCTACATCTAAAGTGGTCTATGAGGGCCCTCTCATTCCACCCTGCATCTGCCGCTAGAGTCCGGAACTCCAGCGCAAACTCTTGAGCGCTCCTCATCCCCTGTCGGAGGTAGAATAGACGCTCCCCCGCCGCCTTCCCTTCTGGTGGATGGTCGATAGGTGGGGGTGTGGGTACCCCGCTGGTCTCCCATCGATGGAGGGTGTTCATGACCCAGGGATGTAAGTGATCTTGAACACAAACCGGGCGAGAAACATAGTCCATCAAGCCTGGCGAGGATTCAGTCTCCTAGCTGCCCGAATGTATTCCAGGTTACGGTGGTCGGTCAGAATGAGGAAAGGGTGTTGAGCCCCCTCAAGCCAATGCCTCCACACCTTTAGGGCCTGTACTACGGCTAACAGCTCCCTGTCCCCTACGTCATAATTCCGTTCCGTCGGACTGAGCTTCTTAGAATAAAAAGCACAGGGGCGGAGCTTAGGTGGTGTGCCGGACCGTTGTGAAAGAACTGCCCCGATACCGGCCTCAGATGCGTCCACCTCTACTTGGAAGGGTAAAGCGGGATCCGGGTGCGCCAGCACTGGAGCCGAGGTAAACAGGTCCTTCAGTCTCCCAAAGGCCCTGTCCGCCTCAGCCGACCACTGCAAGCGCACCGGACCCCCCTTCAGGAGAGACGTTATGGGAGCTGCCACCTGTCCAAAACACCGGATAAACCTCCGGTAGTAATTCGCAAAACCCAAGAACCGCTGCACCTCTTTAACCGTAGTTGGGGTTTGCCAACTACGCACGGCAGACACTCGGTCCACCTCCATTCTCACCCCTGACGCAGACAACTGGTCTCCCATCGATGGAGGGTGTTCATGACGCGGTCCAAGGCGTGCCCGATTTGGTTGATTCGATCCTCTTGACCACGAAGACGCTCCTCCATGCCATCGGTGGGTGCTCCTGCTGATTCCATATGTGTTGTGTAATTCTGTCACGAGTTGCTGTAGGTAGGTGTGGTGTGGAATCAGGCGCAGGACGCAGAAGTAAAGTCCAACAAAATACTATAGTAGATCACACAAAAATAATCCAAAACCAGCCCGGAGGCGAGAAAAGCGCGCACAGGCGTACACAAACGGGCGCACTAAACAAGTGCGTAATCTTCTCCTAAATACAACCAAGGAGGTAAGCTACAAAATAGCGCACCAAAATACCGGTAGCGCAGCAACACGACAAGGAACAATTACACACAACACCTAACTAACAACAAGGAACTAAATAGGGTGCTTAATGAGACATAACACAAAACAGGTGTGACCAACAGACAAAACCAATCAAACAAGAAACATAGAACGGTGGCAGCTAGTACTCCGGAGACGACGACCGCCGAAACCTGCCCGAACAAGGAGGAGGGGCCGCCTCGGCCGAAACCGTGACAAAGAGCGTCTGCTAAATGACTAAAATGTAAATGTAATATTGAATAATTCACAACGATACACACAAATCAAAAAGTAAAATAATGGAATTAAGAAATAAATAAATGTTAAGACGAGCATAGTCGGACAAAGTCGGACTGGTATACACTACCAGTCAAAAGTTTGGACACACCTACTCATTCAAGGGTTTTTCTTTATTTTAATTTTTTTTACATTGTAGAATAATAGTGAAGACATCAAAAATATGAAATAACACATATGGAATCATGTAGTAACCAAAGAAGTGATAAACAAATCAAAATATATTTTATATTTGAGATTCTTCAAATAGCAAACCTTTGCCTTGATGACAGCTTTGCACACTCTTGGCATTCTCCCAACAAGCTTCATGAGGTAGTCACCTGGAATGCATTTCAATTAACAGGTGTGCCTTCTTAAAAGTTAATTTGTGGAATTTCTTTCCTTCTTAATGCGTTTGAGCCAATCAGACAAGGTAGAGGTGGAACAGAGAAGATAGCCCTATTTGGTAAAAGACCAAGTCTATATTATGGCAAGAACAGCTCAAATGAGCAAAGAGAAACGACAGACCCTCATTACTTTAAGACATGAAGGTCAGTCAATACGGAACATTTCAAGAACTTTGAAAGTTTCTTCAAGTGCAGTTGCAAAAACCATCAAGCACTATGATGAAACTGACTCTCATGAGGACCGCCACAGGAAAGGAAGACCCAGAGTTACCTCTGCTGCAGAGGATAAGTTCATTAACCTCAGAAATTGCAGCCCAAATATATGCTTCACAGAGTTCAAGTAACAGACACATCTCAACATCAACTGTTCAGAGGGGACTGTGTGTATCAGGCCTTCATGGTCGAATTGCTGCAAAGAAACCACTACTAAATGACACCAATAAGAAGACGAGACCTGCTTGGGCCAAGAAACATGAGCAATGGACATTAGACCGGTGGAAATTTGTCCTTTAATCTGGTGTCCAAATTTGAGATTTTTGGTTCAGACACAGCTGTGTCTTTGTGAGACGCGGTGTGGGTGAACGGATGATCTCTGCATGTGTAGTTCCCACCGTAAAGCATGGAGGAGGAGGTGTTATGGTGTTGGGGTGCTTTGCTGGTGACATTGTCTGTGATTTATTTAGAATTCAAGCCACACTTAACCAGCATGGCTACCAAAGCATTCTGCAGCGATACGCCATCCCATCTGGTTTGGGCTTAGTGGGACTATCATTTGTTTTTCAACAGGACAATGACCGAACACACCTCCAGGCTGTGTAAGGGCTATTTTACCAAGAAGGAGAGTGATGGAGTGCTGCATCAGATGACCTGGCCTCCACAATCCCCCGACCTTAACCCATTTGAGATGGTTTGGGATGAGTCGGATGGCAGAGTGAAGGAAAAGCAGCCAACAAGTGCTCAGCATATGTGGGAACTCCTTCAAGATTGTTGGAAAAGCATTCCAGGTGAAGCTGGTTGAGAGAATGCCAAGAGTGTGCAAAGCTGTCATCAAGGCAAAGGGTGGCTATTTGAAGAATCGCAAATATAAAATATATTTTGATTTGTTTAACACTTTGTTGGTTACTACATGATTCCATACACTCCTGTGTTGTCTTGGCTGTGTGCTTTGGGTTGTTGTCCTGTTGGAAAGTGAACCTTCGCCCCAGTCTGAGGTCCTGAGCGCTCTGGAGCAGGTTCTCATCAAGGATCTCTCTGTACTTTGCTCCGTTCATCTTTCCCTCGATCCTGACTAGTCTCCAGGTCCCTGCTGCTGAAAAACATCCCCACAGCATGATGCTGCCACCATCATGCTTCACCGTAGGGATGGTGCCAGGTTTCCTCAGACGTGATGCTTTGCATTCATGCCAAAGAGTTCAATCTTGGTTTCATCAGAACAGAGAATCTTGTTTCTCATGGTCTCAGAGTGCATTAGGTGCCTTTAAGCAAATTCCAAGCGAGCAGTGGCTTCTGTCTGGCCACTCTACCATACAGTGCATTCGTAAAGTATTCAGACCCCTTTACTTTTTACAGCCTTATTCTAAAATTGATTAAATAAATAAAAAATCCTCATCAATCTACACACAATACACGATAATGACAAAGGGAAAACAGGTTTTTGGAAAGTTTTCCAAATTGGTGGAGTGCTGCAGAGATGTTTGTTCTTCTGGAAGGTTCTCCCATCTCCACGGAGGAACTGGAGCTCTTTCAGAGTGACCATCGGGTTCTTGGTCACCTCCCTAACCAAGGCCCCGATTACTCAGTTTGGCCGGGCAGCCAGCTCTAGGAAGAGTCTTGGTGGTTCCAAACTTCTTCCATTTAAGAATGATGGAGGCCACTGTGTTCTTGGGGACCTTCAATGCTGCAGATATTTTTTGGTACCCTTCCCCAGATCTGTGCCTCGACACAATCCTGTCTCGGAGCTCTACGGACAATTCCTTTGACCTTATGGCTTGGTTTTGGCTCTGAAATGCACTGTCAACTGTGGGACCTTATATAGACAGGTGTGTGCCTTTCAAAATCATGTTCAATCAATTTAATTTACCACAGGTGGACTCCAATCAAGTTGTAGAAACATCAAGGACAATCAATGGAAACAGGATGCACCTGAGCTCAATTTCGAGTTTCATAGCAAAGGGTCTGAATACTGAATAGGTGTTTCATTTTTTTATTTTTTACTTACATACATTTCTAAAAATCTGTTTTCGCTTTGTTATTATGGTGTATTGTATTGTATTTTTATTTATTGAATCAATTTTAGAATAAGGCTGTAACGTTAAAAAAAAATTGAAACGTGAAGGGGTCTTAATACATTCCGAATGCACTGTGTATATACAGTACCAGTCAAAAGTTTGGACACACCTACTCATTCAAGGGATTTTCTTTACTTTTACTATTTTCTACATTGTATAATAATAGTGAAGACATCAAAACTATGAAAATCGCTTGAATGAGAAGGTGTGTCCAAACTTTTGGACACACCTATATGGAATCATGTAGTAACCAAAAAAGTGTTGAACAAATCAAAATATATTGTATATTTTAGATTCTTCAAAGTAGCCACCATTTGCCTTGATGGCAGCTTTGCACACTCTTGGCATTCTCTCAACCAGCTTCACGAGGAATGCTATTCCAACAGTCTTGGAGGAGTTCCCACATTTGCTGAGCACTTGTTGGCTGCTTTTCCTTCACTCTGCAGTCCAACTCATCCCAAACCATCTCAGTTGGGTTGAGGTCAGGTGATTGTGGAGGCCAGGTCATCTGTTGCAGCACTCCATCATCACTCTCCTTGGTCAAATAGCCCTTACACAGCCCGGAGGTGTGTTGGGTCATTGTCCTGTTGAAAAACAAATTATAGTCCCACTAAGCTCAAACCAGATAGGATGGCGTATCGCTACAGAATGCTGTGGTAGCCATGCTGGTTAAGTGTGCCTTGAATTCTAAATAAATCACCCACAGTGTCACCAGCAAAGCACCATCACACCTCCTCCTCCATGTTTCACGGTGGGAACCACACATGCGGAGATCATCCGTTCACCTACTCTCTGTCTTACAAAGACACAGCGGTTGGAACCAAAAATCTCAAATTTGGAGTCATCAGACCAAAAGGACAGATTTCCACCGGTCTAATGTCCATTGCTCGTGTTTCTTGGCCCAAGCAAGTCTCTTTTTCTTATTGGTATCCTTTAGTAGTGGTTTCTTTGCAGCAATTGACCATGAAGGCCTGATTCACGCAGTCTCCTCTGAACAGTTGATGTTGAGATGTGTCTGTTACTTGAACTCTGTGAAGCATTTATTTGGGCTGCAATCTGAGGTGCAGTTAACTCTAATTCATTTATCCTCTGGAGCAGATGTAACTCTGGGTCTTCCATTCCTGTGGCGGTCCTCATGAGAGCCAGTTTCATCATAGCTCTTGATGGTTTTTGCGACTGCACTTATTCCGTATTGACTGACCTTCATGTCTTAAAGTAATAATGGACTGCCATTTCTCTTTGCTTATTTGAGCTGTTCTTGCCATAATATGGCCTTGGTCTTTTACCAAATAGGGGTATCTTCTGTATACCACCCCTACCTTGTTACATCACAACTGATTGGCTCAAAATTATTAAGAAGGAAAGAAATTCCACAAATTAACTTTTAACAAGGCACACCTGTTAATTGAAATGCATTCCAGGTGACTACCTCTTGAACCTGGTTGAGAGAATGCCAAGTGTGTGCAAAGCTGTCATCAAGGCAAAGGGTAGCTACTTTGAAGAATCTAAAATCTAAAATATATTTTGATTTGTTTAACACTTTGTGTTATTTCATAGTTTTGATGTCTTCACTATTATTATTATTATTATTATTATTATTATTATTATTATTATTATTATTATTATTATTATTATTCTACAATGTAGAAAATAGTAAAAATTAAGAAAAACCCTTGAATGAGTAGGTGTGTCAACTTTTGACTGGTACTGTATATGTATGATGGGATATATAGACATTATGGACAGTATGTTAACAAGAAATGTGTGGAGTGGTTGAAAAACGAGTTTGAATGACTCCAAACTAAGTGTATGTAAACTTCCGACTTCAACTGTACACATGAAATGAGTAAAACAGTATTTAAACATTATTAAAGTGACCAGTGTTCCATTATTAAAGTGACCAGTGATTCCATGTCTATGTACATAGGGCAGCAGCCTCTAAGGTGCAGGGTTGAGTAACCGGGTGGTATCCAGGTAGTGACAGTGACTAAGTTCCGGGTAGGGTACTGGGTGGAGTCCGGCTAGTGGTGGCTTTTTTATAGTCTGATGGCCTTGAGATAGAAGCTGTTTTTCAGTCTTTCGATCCCAGCTTTGATGCACCTGTACTGACCTCGCCTTCTGGATGATAGCGGGGTGAACAGGCCGTGGCTTGGGTGGTTGATGTCCTTGATTATCTTTTTCACCTTCCTGTGACTTCGGGTGCTGTAGCTGTCTTGGAGGTCAGGCAGTGTGCCCCCGGAGATGCGTTGGGCAGACCGCACCACCCTCTGGAGAACCCTACGGTTTCAGGCGGTGCAGTTGCAGTACCAGGCAGTGATACAGCCTGTCAGGAAGCTCTCTCAATGGTGTAAAAGTTTGTGAGTGTCTTAGGAGCCAAGACAAATTTCTTCAGCCTCCTGAGGTTGAAGAGGCGCTGTTGCGCCTTCTTACATTTTAGTCATTTAGCAGACACTCTTATCCAGAGCGACTTACATTTTTTAAGTTTTAATTTTTTCATACTGGCCCCCGTGGGAATCGAACCCACAACCCTGGCGTTGCAAACGCCATGCTCTACCAACTGAGCTACATCCCTGCCGGACATTCCCTCCCCCACCCTGGATGACGCTGGGCCAATTGTGCGCCACCTCATGGGTCTCCCGGTCACGGCCGGCTACGACAGAGCCTGGATTCTTCACACACTGTCTGTGTGGGTGGACCATTTCAGATTGTCAGTGATGTGTACGCCGAGGAACTTGAACAATCACCTTCTCCACTGCAGCTCTGTCAATGTGGATGGGGGCGTGCTCCCTCTGCTGTCTCCTGCTGTCTCCTGAAGTCCACGATGAGCTACTTCGTTTTGATGAGGGACAGGTTATTTTCCTGGCACCACGCTGCCAGGCACCTCCTCCCTGTAGGCTGTCTCGTCATTGTTGGTAATCAGGCCTACTACGAAACTGTTGTGTCGTCTGCAAACTTGATGATTGAGTTGGAGGCGTGCATGGCCACACAGTCATGAGTGAACAGGGAGTACAGGAGGGGGCTGAGCACATACCCTTGTGGGGCCCCTGTGTTGAGGATCAGCGTAGTGGAGGTTTTGTTTCCTACCTTCACCACCTGGGGGCGGCCCGTCAGGACGTCCAGGACCCAGTTGCACAGGGCGGGGTTCAGACACAGGGCCCCGAGCTTAATGATGAGCTTGGAGGGTACTATTGTGTTGAAGGCTGAGCTGTAGTCAATGAACAGCATTCTTACATACAGTAGGTATTCCTCTTGTCCAGATGGGATTGGGCAGTGTGCAGTGTGATTGCGATTGCATCGTCTGTGGATCTATTGGGGCGGTATGCAAATTGAAGTGGGTCTAGGGTGTCAGGTAAGGTGGAGGTGATATGATCCTTAACTAGCCTCTCAAAGCACTTCTTGATGACAGAAGTGAGTGCTACAGGGCAATAGTCATTTAGTTCAGTTACCTTTGCTTTCTTGGATAAGGGAACAATGGTGGACATCTTGAAGCAAGTCGGAACAGCAGACTGGGATAGGTAAAGATTGAATATGTCCGTAAACACTCCAGCCAGCTGGTCTGCACATGCTCTGAGGACGCGGCTAGGGATGCAGTCTGGGCTGGCAGCCTTGCAAGGGTTAACTCTATTAAATGTCTTACTCCCGTCGGCCACGGAGAACGAGAGCCCACAGTCCTCGGGAGCGGCCCGTTTCGGTGGCACTGTGTAATCCTCAAAGCGGGCAAAGAAGGTGTTTAGCTTGTTTCGAAAGCAAGACGTCGGTGTCCGCGACGTGGCTGGTTTTCCCTTTGTAATTTGTGATTGTCTGGAGTCCCTGCCACATACGTCTTGTGTCTGAGCCGTTGAATTGTGACTCCACTTTGTCTCTGTACTAACGTTTTGCCTGTTTGATTGCCTTACGGAGGGAATAACTGCACTGTTTGTATTCAACCATATTCCCAGTCACCTTGCCGTGGTTCCCAAGATGGCGCTGACAGACATGGCAGCTCTACTTCTAGCGCCTAGCTACTCTAACTATCTTGGTAGATAGTTATGAGGTTGGGAGATTGCAAACCTATCTGGTCTAGCTAAGCCAACTTCATAAAATTGCTAGGTGGCTAGTAGTATTACAGAGAAACAACAACAACTTTAATAAAAAAAGACACAAATCTGAGGGGGGACGTGACCCTGTGCCCGCTATGGGAATGAAGCCTCTGAATCTCACCATTGCTTGTAAAGTATCCCATCTAATAGTTTACCATTCTTGTTTTAAATCCCCCTGAAAACACACACTAAACAAACAACTGTGCAGCTCTCTTAACTCTCCTTATCTCCTCAACTCAGGCTCCAGTTACTAAATCACTATGGGCAAGCCTAAAACGTCTGTCTCCCTTTACACAGAACTTGTGGAAAAGATATCTGCAGATGTCACTACAATGAGAGAGAGAGAGAGAGAGAGAGAGAGAGAGAGAGAGAGAGAGAGAGAGAGAGAGAGAGAGAGAGAGAGAGAGAGAGAGAGAGAGAGAGAGAGAGAGAGAGAGAGAGAGAGAGAGAGAGAGAGAGAGAGAGAGAGAGAGAGAGAGAGAGAGAGAGAGAGAGAGAGAGAGAGAGAGAGAGAGAGAGAGAGAGAGAGAGAGAGAGAGAGAGAGAGAGAGAGAGAGAGAGAGAGAGAGAGAGAGAGAGAGAGAGAGAGAGAGAGAGATACATTTTAAATAAAAAAAAGCAAAGTCCGGAACCTGGATCTCTGCTCAACCACATGTAAATAACATGTCAACTGCGTTTATTTTCAGCAAACTTAACATGTGTAAATATTTGTATGAACATAACAAGATTCAACAACTGAGACATAACCTGAACAAGTTCCATAGACATGTGACTAACAGATTTGGAATAATGTGTCCCTGAACAAAGGGGATGCAAAATCAAAAGTAACAGTCAGTATCTGGTGTGGCCACCAGCTGCATTAAGTATTGCAGTGCATCTCCTCCTCATGGACTGCACCAAATTTGCCAGTTCTTGCTGTGAGATGTTACCCCACTCTTCCACCAAGGCAACTGCAAGTTCCCTGACATTTCTGGGGGGAATGGCCCTAGCCCTCACCCTCCGATCCAACAGGTCCCAGACGTGCTCAATGGGATTGAGATCCGGGCTCTTCGCTGACCATGGCAGAACACTGACATTCCTGTCTTGCAGGAAATCACGCACAGAACGAGCAGTATGGCTGTTGGCATTGTCATGCTGGAGGGTCATGTCAGGATGAGCCTGCAGGAAGGGTACCACATGAGGGAGGAGGATGTCTTCCCTGTAATGCACAGCGTTGAAATTGCCTGCAAAGATATCAAGCTCAGTCCGATGATGCTGTGACACACCACCCCAGACCATGACGGACCCTCCACCTCCAAATCGATCCCGCTCCAGAGTACAGGCCTCGGTGTAACGCTCATTCCTTCGACGATAAACGCGAATCCGACCATCACCTCTGGTGAGACAAAACCGTGACTCGTCAGTGAAGAGCACTTTTTGCCAGTCCTGTCTGGTCCAGCGACGGTGGGTTTGTGCCCATAGGCGACGTTGTTGCCGGCGATGTCTGGTGAGGACCTGCCTTACAACAGGCCTACAAGCCCTCAGTCCAGCCTCTCGACAGTCTGAGCACTGATGGAGGGATTGTGCGTTCCTGGTGTAACTCGGGCAGTTGCTGTTGCCATCCTGTACCTGTCCTGCAGGTGTGATGTTTGGATGTACCGATCCTGTGCAGGTGTTGTTACACGTGGTCTGCCCCTGCGAGGACGATCAGCTGTCCATCCTGTCTCCCTCTAGCGCTGTCTTGTGCCCTGGCCACATCTGCAGTCCTCATGCGTCCTTGCAGCACGCCTAAGGCACATTCACGCAGATGAGCAGGGACCCTGGGCATCTTTCTTTTGGTGTTATTCAGTGTCAGTAGAAAGGCCTCTTTAGTGTCCTAAGTTTTCATAACTGTGACCTTAATTGCCTACCGTCTGTAAGCTGTTAGTGTCTTAACGACCGTTCCACAGGTGCATGTTCATTAATTGTTTATGGTTCATTGAACAAGCATGGGAAACAGTGTTTAAACCCTTTACAATGAAGATCTGTGAAGTTATTTTGATTTTTACAAAATATCTTTGAAAGACAAGGTCCTGAAAAAGGGAAGTTTTTTTTTTTGCTGACTTTATATTGGTCACCTAACCACCCTTTTTCCTGTTACAGTCTCAAGGGAGGGGGTAAAGCTTTATGGTGTTGAGCGAAAATATTTTGTGGGGGTTGAGATGATA
Organism: Coregonus clupeaformis; assembly: GCF_020615455.1. NCBI lineage: Eukaryota > Metazoa > Chordata > Actinopteri > Salmoniformes > Salmonidae > Coregonus > Coregonus clupeaformis. The sequence goes on along the minus strand of NC_059220.1, from coordinate 59,996,174 downwards.
TTGAGCAGGTAAATCTGAATTAGGATTCAGTGGAGTATGTCCAATGTTTTTAGACACTGTCACTGGTTAAATGAACCAGAAAGACACTCTTAGTAACGTGACATGTGGCATCCTAAGAGGTTAACAGGCACAAAAGAGCCATTTTATGTATTTATGTATTCATTCCATAAAGACCGTCAGAAGAGGCGCTACAATAGCAAACGTAAATAAATAATAACAGCATGCTGGAAAGAGGCAGTATCAATTTTTAACAGGGAATGTCCAGCAGGAGATGCAGTCTGGAAGGAATAGAGCTCGCCAGTTTGTAGTCCTAAAACCCAGAAATGAGTTACCTCTGGTTCGTTCAGCCATCCCTGTAGGGAAAATGAATGGGGAAAGAATAGGGTTTTGGGAAAAACGCCAAAAATAAGGTTTGAGGTTAACATAGATTTAGGGGATCTTATATGTTTTGTTCTATGAGATAATAGCAGTCAGTTAACATTACCTTTATGAATTAGGAAGCCTTTATGTGCTTTATGGGCTTTTTGTAATTACAGAAATTCTTCAAAATTCACAAAAATAACATTAGCTGATTAAAATTATCTCATTGAACAAAACGTATAAGATCTCCTAAGCCTGTGTTTACCACAGACCTTATTTTCGGCATTTATCCGAAACTCTACAAAAACACCATTAATTACTCCATAGGCTTTGTCCAACGAACCATGGCGGAGTTAGTACCTACAAAAAGACGCCATTACTATTTCTCTCTATGGCGGGGAGGAGGAGGAGGAGAGGAAGGGGAGGAGGATGAGAGAGGAGGTTTAGAGGCACATACTTGAATTGTTGTAGTGATTTACCTGCTTTATTGAAGAGAGAAAGGAAAATAGTTCAGTGTTTAATATAACAGAAATATAACATAACGCAATCCCTTCATAAATTGTCTTGGTGGAGAGTGTTTAGTTTTTGTTGTTGTTGAGTGAATTAGAAATATAGATAAGTGACCAGCACAACGTCTTCCCAGAAATAATGAAACAGTTGCTGTACCCACAATAGGAATGCACTTACTAGGATTATTATGAAGAAATTGTTGTCTATACGGAGGTGTATGGACTTTCTATTCAAAATCAATTACTTCTGACTAGGCCTCTTTGGACTCTGAAAGAACTTAAATGCTTGCATGACTCAAGCAATTGAAAACTCTATATCCACAAATGTTTCATATTTTGTTTTTTCTTTAGAAATGATTTTACTTCATGCGTGTGTAAAATATTACTGTTCTCTGATTTTTAATTAATAGATTTCAGATGTATATGAATTCTCTTTTTTTTGCAAAACGCATTTTATTTGTATTTTATTTAACCTTTATTTAACTAGGCAAGTCAGTTAAGAACACATTCTTATTTACAATGACGGCCTACCCCGGCCAAACCCAGACGACGTTGGGCCAATTGTGCACCGCCCAACACTAAACAGTATATCCATTGTTTAGCTGGAATGGAATGTTCGTATCCTGTATAAAGGGAGGGTATATTACTGGAAACTTTCAAAGTTTTCCAGTAAACTACCAGAATTGTTGTATCTTTCAAGGATTTTATGTAATCTATCACAAGACATCTAGTGGCCCTTTTGGGTACTTCAGATTATCACAGGTGTCTGTAATTATCACTGGCCCTCTGTGTGGCCTTATCACATGTAAAAATATCTGAAATAATTAAAGAAGATTATAAAAAAATTGAATGACAACGCTGTAAAACATTATCTTAAATATAAACCATAAGTTTAGTGAATACCATTGCTGTTTAATATGAGGGTTCCAGCATGAAATGTCCTTTATTTAACTTTTTTTACAAACTTATTTATTTTACAATGGCAATATGTATTTTTTTACAATGTTTTGGCGTCAAACTGGTGGCAGTTGGGAAGAAAAGTCAATAGTTGGAAGAGTTGCAGAGTTAATTGAAAATAATTCCAATGTTAATCACATGCTTTTTTCATTAATTAGGCTATTTTCTCTTGAACGATATAGTCTATATACTATAAACTAATGGACACTATGGATACAGATATAAAAAATGAATACTATATATGAATACATTTTTTAAAAGTATTTAAAGTATACATTACCAATGCTACAATAGATTTCAGATGTAAATTACCAACGTTACGATAGATTTCAGATGTAGCTCAGTTGGTAGAGCATGGCGCTTGCAACGCCAGGGTTGTGGGTTAGATTCCCACGGAGGGCCAGTATGAAAAATTAAAATTAAATTTAAAAAAATGTATGGATAAGAGCGTCTGCTAAATGACAAAAATGTATATGATTTTTTTTTAGAAAACTTTATTTTTATTTTTTATATAACCTTTATTTAACTAGGCAAGTCAGTTAAGAACACATTCTTTTACGGCCTATCCCGGCCCAAACCCGGAAGACGCTGGGCCAATTGTGCACATGGACAAAAGGAACACCTACAGTGGGGAGAACAAGTATTTGATACACTGCCGATTTTGCAGGTTTTCCTACTTATAAAGCATGTAGAGGTCTGTAATTTTTATCATAGGTACACTTCAACTGGGAGAGACGGAATCTAAAACAAAAATCCAGAAAATCACAATGTATGATTTTTAAGTAATTAATTTGCATTTTATTGCATGACATAAGTATTTGATCACCTACCAACCAGTAAGAATTCCGGCTCTCACAGACCTGTTAGTTTTTCTTTAAGAAGCCCTCCTGTTCACCACTCATTACCTGTATTAACTGCACCTGTTTGAACTCGTTACCTGTATAAAAGACAACTGTCCACACACTCAATCAAACAGACTCCAACATCTCCACAATGGCCAAGACCAGAGAGCTGTGTAAGGACATCAGGGATAAAATTGTATTTGATACACTGCCGATTTTGCAGGTTTTCCTACTTACAAAGCATGTAGAGGTCTGTAATTTTTATCATAGGTACACTTCAACTGTGAGAGACGGAATCCAAAAATCCAGAAAATCACATTGTATGATTTTTAAGTAATTAATTTGCATTTTATTGCATGACATAAGTAGTTGATAAATCAGAAAAGCAGAACTAAATATTTGGTACAGAAACCTTTGTTTGCAATTACAGAGATCATACGTTTCCTGTAGGTCTTGACCAGGTTTGCACACACTGCAGCAGGGATTTTGGCCCACTCCTCCATACCTTCTCCAGATCCTTCAGGTTTCGGGGCTGTCGCTGGGCAATACGGACTTTCAGCTCCCTCCAAAGATTTTATATTGGGTTCAGGTCTGGAGACTGGCTAGACCACTCCAGGACCTTGAGATGCTTCTTACGGAGCCACTCCTTAGTTGCCCTGGCTGTGTGTTTCGGGACGTTGTCATGCTGGAAGACCCAGCCACGACCCATCTTCAATGCTTTTACTGAGGGAAGGAGGTTGTTGGCCAAGATCTCGCGATGCATGGCCCCATCCATCCTCCCCTCAATACGGTGCAGTCGTCCTGTCCCCTTTGCAGAAAAGCATCCCCAAAGAATGATGTTTCCACCTCCATGCTTCACGGTTGGGATGGTGATCTTGGGGTTGTACTCATCCTTCTTCTTCCTCCAAACACAGCGAGTGCAGTTTAGACCAAAAAGCTCTATTTTTGTATCATCAGAACACATGACCTTCTCCCATTCCTCCTCTGGATCATCCAGATGGTCATTGGCAAACTTCAGACAGGCCTGGACATGCGCTGGCTTGAGCAGGGGGACCTCGCGTGTGCTGCAGGATTTTAATCCATGACGGCGTAGTGTGTTACTAATGGTTGACTGTGGTCCCAGCTCTCTTCAGGTCATTGACCAGGTCCTGCCGTGTAGTTCTGGGCTGATCCCTCACCTTCCTCATGATCATTGATGCCCCACGAGGTGAGATCTTGCATGGAGCCCCAGACCGAGGTTGATTGACCGTCATCTTGAACTTCTTCAATTTTCTAATAATTGCGCCAACAGTTGTTGCCTTCTCACCAAGCTGCTTGCCTATTGTCCTGTAGCCCATCTCAGCCTTGTGCAGGTCTACAATTTTATCCCTGATGTCCTTATACAGCTCTCTGGTCTTGGCCATTGTGGAGAGGTTGGAGTCTGTTTGATTGAGTGTGTGGACAGGTGTCTTTTATACAGGTAACGAGTTCAAACAGGTGCAGTTAATACAGGTAATGAGTGGAGAACAGGAGGGCTTTTTAAAGAAAAACTAACAGGTCTGTGAGAGCCGGAATTCTTACTGGTTGGTAGGTGATCAAATACTTATTTCATGCAATAAAATGCAAATTAATTACTTAAAAATCATACAATGTGATTTTCTGGATTTTTGTTTTAGATTCCGTCTCTCACAGTTGAAGTGTACCTATGATAAAAATTACAGACCTCTACATGCTTTGAAAGTAGCAAAACCTGCAAAATCGGCAGTGTATCAAATACTTGTTCTCCCCACTGTAATTGTTTTTTATAGTAACTTTTGCCACTCAGTAACCACGCCCAAGTAAGCACAGTCATTGGGTCGGCGTGATGGAACACCCCTTATTACCCGAGCATAAAAAACCTTGAAAGACAAATCAACCTTTAGACCAGGAAGCTACACGGCTTAAAATGGTTAGACCAGAAATACCAGAAAATGTGAGACGGTAGTCCATACGTTTGAAATGGTGAGAAACTCTGAAACTCTCAACCTCTACACGAGAAGAAGATCACGCACTAGACCTTATCATATCAGTCTGCAGCTGTACATGTATAGTCTTCTAGAGAACTTTCACTAAAGACACGAGTTGGTAAGGAGAATCCCTCTCCGACAACCGTTGGTACATCTGAAGTATCTATTCTAACGAATATAGCTGCACCATTGAGTGCATCTTTCCTAGTAATTTTTTACATTTACATTTTAGTCATTTAGCAGACGCTCTTATCCAGAGCGACTTACAGTTAGTGAGTGCATACATTATTATTCTTTAAAAATATATATATATTGCCCCCCCGTGGGAATTGAACCCACAACCCTGGCGTTGCAAACGCCATGCTCTACCAACTGAGCTACATCCCTGCCGCCCATTCCCTCCCCTACCCTGGACGACGCTGGGCCAATTGTGCGCCTCCCCATGGGTCTCCCGGTCGCGGCCGGCTACGACAGAGCCTGGATTCAAACCAGGATCTCTAGTGGCACAGCTAGCACTGCGATGCAGTGTACATATCTACCTCAATTACCTCATACCCCTGCACATCGACTCGGTACTGATACCCCGTGTATATAGCCAAGTTATCGTTACTCATTGTGTATCTATTATTACTTTTATTATTACGTGTTTTACTTTTCTATTATTTCTCTATTTTCTTTCTCTTCTGCATTTTTGGGAAGGGCCCGTAAGTAAGCATTTCACTGTTAGTCTACACCTGTTGTTTACAAAGCATGTGACTAATAACATTTGATTAGATTTGAGACAATAACAAAGCAACTCACCTCCCCTGTTTTGGTAAAAGGCTGAGGGATGGGGTTGGAGAAATGTAACCATTGTCAAATTCATAGACAGAGCTATGGATGCAATGACTGACCATCCATGATATCGAAATTACAGTTTTAACCATGTTTTCAGCCTATATAGTGTTTGTTTATATTTACTTTGTTTACAAACATTGGCGTAAAACAAGCTTATATTTAGTGTTCTGATAGAGTACGACAGTTGAACTAAGCTCATGAGGCATTCCTAAGTTATATTCTTCAAGAATCAATGGGTACATACAGTGCCTTCAGAAAGTAATCATAACCCTTGACTTATTCCACATTTTGTTGTGTTACAGCCTGAATTCAAAATTCTATATATTTTTTCTCTCACCCATACACAATACCCTTTAACGACAAAGTGAAACCATGTTTTTAGACATTTTTGCAAATGTATTGAAAATGAAATACAGAAATATCTAATTTACATAAGTATTCACACCCCTGAGTCAATACTTTATAGAAGCACCTTTGAGTGATTTTGGGTATGTCTGTATCAGCTTTGCACATCTGGATTAGGGGATTTTCTCCCAATCTTCCTTGCAAATGTTCTCAAACTCTGTTATGTTAGATGGGGAACGGCGGTGAACAGCAATCTTCAAGTATTTCCACAGATTTTCAGTAGGATTCAAGTCTGGGCTTTGGCTGGGCCACTCAAGGACTTTCACATTCTTGTTCTGAAGCCATTCCAGCATTGCTTTGGCTGTATGCTTGGGGTCATTGTCCTGTTGGAAGGTAAATCTTCACCCCAGTCTTAGGTCATTTGCACTCTGAAGCAAGTGCTCATCATGCCTGTATTTGGCTCCATTCATTGTTCCCTCTATCCTTACCAGTCTCCCAGTCCCTGCCGCTGAAAAGCATCCTCATAGCATGATGCTGCCACCACCATGCTTCACGTAGGGATTTTGTTAGATAGGTGATGAGCTGTGCCTAGTTTTCTCCAGACATAGCGCTTTGCATTCAGGCCAAAGAGTTACGTTTTTGTCTCATCAGACCACAGAAGCTTTTGCCTTATGCTCTCAGTCTTTCACGTGCCTTTTTGCAAACTCCAGGCGCAGGGACGGCTTGTTCAATAGGGCGATATGGGCGACGCACTGCCAAACGGGAAAAGGAAGGGATTTTTTTTCTAATCAATTATATCACGGCAACAGCAGTTATCAGTGTTCACGTCTGATCTGCCAGCCACTAAATGTCAAATCAGGCTAAAGTCGTGCTTCAAATGGCCCCGCCCGTTTTTGGGGCGATTTCAGTCAAGTTGAAAATCGCCCAGAAGTCTCTCATAGCCTGTCATGTAAAATCTATTTTTTTCACATTTCAAAGCTTTCAATACATTCTCTATGGGTGTCTGTGGGCTTGCACTTACGCGCTTTCGTCATACGTGACGTAACGTTGAACGTAACTAAGACAATGGCGGCTAGAAGCGTCTCTGTTGCGACCTGCAGTGCGGCGTTATTTTATGTTTTTAATTTGTAGACTTAGTTTACAAACATTCTGCCAACCATGGATTTCCAGTGGTTGGTTTTGGACTGATCTTGTTGATCGTGTACATACCCGCTACGAACGGACTAAATAATGAAAACGCTGCTGGCAGCTGAATCCCAATACAGCTGGGAGACTTGGCTGGATGAGTCCCGGACAGAGAAGTGGAGCCGGCCACCTTCACCCTGGTCAGAGCGGACCGCGATCCTGGTAAGAGAGCGACTCTGTACCCCGACATTGAACTGCTTTCTGTGTCATTGCGACCTTACTATCAATTCAATTCAATTTAAGGGCTTTATTGGCATGGGAAACGTGTGTTAACATTGCCAAAGCAAGGGAAGTAGATAGTAAACAAAAGTGAAATAAACAATAAATATTAACAGTAAACATTACACTCAGAAGTTTCAAAAGAATAAAGACATTTCAAATGTCATATTATGTATATATACAGTGTTGTTACAATGTGCAAATAGTTAAAGTACAAATGGGAAAATAAATAAACATAAATATGGGTTGTATTTACAATGGTGTTTGTTCTTCACTGGTTGCCCTTTTCTTGTGGCAACAGGTCACAAATCTTGCAGCTGTGATGGCACACTGTGGTTTTTCACCCAGTAGATAAGGGAGTTTATCAAAATTGGGTTTGTTTTCGAATTCTTTGTGGATCGCTGTAATCTGAGGGAAATATGTGTCTCTAATATGGTCATACATTTGGCAGGAGGTTAGGAAGTGCAGCTTAGTTTCCACCTCATTTTGTGGGCAGTGTGCACATAGCCTGTCTTCTCTTGAGAGCCAGGTCTGCCTACGGCGGCCTTTCTCAATAGCAAGGCTATGCTCACTGAGTCTGTACATAGTCAAAGCTTTCATTAAGTTTGGGTCAGTCACAGTGGTCAGGTATTCTGCCACTGTGTACTCTCTGTTTAGGGCCAAATAGCATTCTAGTTTGCTCTGTTTTTTTGTTTGTTCTTTCCAATGTGTCAAGTAATTCTCTTTTTGTTTTCTCATGATTTGGTTGGGTCTAATTGTGTTGTTGTTGTTGTTGTTGTTGTTGTTGTTGTCCTGGGGCTGTGTGGGGTCTGTTTGTGTTTGTGAACAGAGGCCCAGGACAAGCTTACTTAGGGGACTCTTCTCCAAGTTCATCTCTCTGTAGGTGATGGCTTTGTTATGGAAGGTTTGGGAATCGCTTCCTTTTAAGTGGTTACTATCTGCCCCGTGAGTTCCCCCAATTGTTTGTTACCGTTGTGTACTGTTGATAATCACAAGTTTACTGGAGAACTGAGACCAAGTAGAGACTTTGGACAGGGTGGATATGGTATAATAAAGGCAGTTTATTCAGAGGTAAAGATATCTGGAATCGCGTGCACGGACTCGTGCACGTGTGTAGGTCACCTAAATCATCAGAAAAATTGCCCCTCCTGAGAATTTTTTCAGGAGCCGCCACTGTCCAGGCGTGCTGTCATGTGCCTTTCTCTCAGGAGTAGCTTCCGTCAGGACACTCTCCCATAATGCCGAGATTGGTGAAGTGCTGTAGAGACTGTTGTACTTCTGGCAGGTTCTCCCATCTCAGCCAAGGAACTCTGTAGTTCTGGCAGAGTGGCCATTGTGTTCTTGGTCACCTCCCTGACTAAGGTCGTTCTTGCCCGGTTAATCAGTTTGGTCGGACGGCCAGCTCTAGGCAGAGTCTTCGTAGTTTCATATTTTTTCCATTCTCCAATGATGGAGACCACTGTGCTCTTGGAAACTTTCAACACTCTAGAAATAGTTTTATACCCTTCCCCAGATATACAGTACCAGTCAAAGGTTTGGACACACCTACTCATTCAAGGGTTTTTCTTTATTTTTACATTGTAGAATAATAGTGAAGACATCAAAACTATGAAATAACACATATGGAATCATGTAGTAACCCAAAAAGTGTTAAACAAATCAAAATATATACTTCAAATAGCCACCCTTTGCCTTGATGACAGCTTTGCACACTCTTGGCATTCTCTCAACAAGCTTCATGAGGTAGTCACCTGGAATGCATTTCAATTAACAGGTGTGCCTTCTTAAAAGTTTATTTATTTCTTAATGCATTTCAGCCAATCAGTTGTGTTGTGACAAGGTAGGGGTGGGTATACAAAAGATAGCCCTATTTGGTAAAAGACCAAGTCCATATTATGGCAAGAACAGCTCAAATAAGCAAAGAGAAATGACAGTCCATCATTACTTTAAGACATGAAGGTCAGTCAATATGGAACATTTCAAGAACTTTGAAAGTTTCTTCAAGTGCAGTCGCAAAAACCATGCACTGTCAACTGTGGGACCTTATATAGACAGGTGTTTATTTTTAAATCTTGTCCAAACAATTGAAATGGTCACATGTGGACTCCAATCAAATTGTAGTGACATCTCAAATCAAATCAAATTTTATTTGTCATGTGCCGAATACAACAGGTGTAGACCTTACTGTGAAATGCTTACTTACAAGCCCTTAACCAACAATGCAGTTCAAGAAATAGAGTTAAGAAAATATTTACTACATAAACTAAAGTTAAATTTTTTAAAATAAAGTAACACAATAAAATAACAATACCGAGGCTATATACAGGGGGTACCGGTACCGAGTCAATGTGCGGGGGTACAGTTTAGTCGAGGATGATCAAAGGAAATTGGATGCACCTGAACTCAATTTGGAGTGTCATAGCAAAGGGGAGTGAATATTCAAAGGGGAGTGAATATTCAATTGAACAAAAATATAAATGCAACATGTAACAATTTTAACGGTTTTACTGAGTTTATATAAGGAAATCAGTCAATTGAAATAAATTAAATAGGTCCTAATCTATGGAATTCACATGACTGGGCAAGGGCACAGCCATGGGTGGGCCTGGGAGGGCATAGGCCCACCCACTGGGGAGCCAAGCCCAGCCAATCAGAATGAATCTATCCCCACAAAAGGGCTTTATTACACAACAGAAATACTACTCAGTTTCATCAGCTTTTCGGGTGGCTGGTCTCAGATGATCCCGCAGGTGAAGAAGCCGGATGTGGAGGTCCTGGGCTGGGGTGGTTACACGTGGTCTGCGGTTGTGAGGCCGGTTGAACGTACTGCCAAATTCTCTAAAATGACGTTGGAGGCGGCTTATTGTAGAGAAATGAACATTCAATTCTCTGGCAACAGTTGAGGTGGACATTCCTGCAGTCAGCATGCCAATTGCACTCTCCCTCAACTTGAGACATATGTGGCATTGTGTCGTGTGACAAAACTGCACATTTTAGAGTGGCCTTTTATTGTCCCCAGCACAAGGTGCACCTGTGTAATGATCATGCTGTTTATTCAGCTTCTTGATATACCACACTTGTCAGGTGGATGGATTATCTTGGCAAAGGAAAAATGCTCACTAACAGGGATGTAAACACATTTGTGCACAACATTTTATAGAAATACGCTTTTTGTGCGTATGGAAAATTTCAGGGATATTTTATTTAGGCTCATAAAACATAGGACCAACACGTGGAATATTTTTGTTCATTATAAACAATATATTTCTGTATTTCATTTGCACACATTTCTAAAAACATGTTTTCACTTTGTCATTATGGGGTAGATGGGTGAGAAAATACATCTATTTAATCCATTTTTAATTCAGGCTGTAATACAGCAAATGTGGAATAAGTCAAGGAGTATCAATACTTTCTGAGTGCACTATATGTATCAAAACACGCTTGACATATTCCCTCCTTCCTATCAGAGACATACCGGCGGCTGCAGTGCCAATATTGATACGGTCGGCCAACAGTTTTAGAAGTAGCATTCTTTTTTAGTGGGTGTGCTTTAGTCGTGACAACCTCCTTCCTCTCTGTATGACTCTGTGTGACTCAGCAGAGAAGCATTACATTTTTTATGGTCTCAGCCTCATTGTGCAAATAATAGACACTAACTGTCGAGCTCTATTAATTTTGTCACTACATTTAACATAAAATTCATGAGCAATCCATTCAAATTGTATAATTATAAACAAAGAGCAATACATTCTGTTCATTATGTGTAAATGTGAGGGTGTTTTTAATGTGATGATAACCTTTTGGATTCAGTCAGTGTAGTGGACAACTGTCTAGACATCTCTACTATATAGTCACAGTCCAATCCTTTTAGTAACTGGAACATAATCATTTGCCTTCAATGTTACCCTGGGCTAGTGTGAGGGAACACATGCATGCCAAGCCAACCTGTCCAGCTGCAGGCTGCTGTTGGCCCATCTGCTCCTGCCTGGGGGGAGACAGACAGACAAACAGGCTGTGCTTCAAGAGTTGCATTTAAGTGCACAGCAGTCGGTGGACAGGAAACTGTCTGAACACAACAGTGGAACAAACTGATTCATAAATCGATAGCACTGTGACACCATTTATGATGACATTCAGGACGACATTCAGGACGACACTCTGTGACGCAATCAAACATCCTCACCAGATATAGCCAGGAAAGAAGTATACTAACTCCTAACAATGTAACTTTTTCCTATTATTAATTCAAGAAATGTCTTGTGTGCAAATGAAATGTCAGCCTCAAGTTTTGAATTATGAAGATCTGAAACTTTTTAAGTATTGATGTGCTGTAAGCTTGAAAACATGCAAGGAAAAAGGTGCTCATCTGCAAAAAAATTATGTTGTTGAAATATAGAGGAAGATAATGAGATTCTATCTCCAAATCCCAGAGCTCCAAACAGTTATCACCCTCACTTGGCACCTCATGTTACACGGTAGGTGCAGCACATTTTTTTAAGCACTGGCTCACGCTAGGCTGTGGCTCACACACAAGAGGTTCTATGAAAAGTAAAAAGGCATGAAAATTAATTAATTACAGTATGATGATGTCCTGGAACCTGTCTCCCTCTCCTTAAAACTAAACCCTATTATGGATGCCTGGAATCTTTAAATGGATTGCAGCAAATCCTTATCCAAATCCTGCAGTTTATTTCTCTCTTGATAAAATATGTTATCCATTTCAATGATCTTTTCCCCCCTAAAGAGAACCATTGATTGAAAATGTAACATACTTGAAGAACTTCTTCAAAGGTCCCTTTGTGATTTGACATAGAAAAAATAAAGGGAAAATACTATTGTGAGTATTATTACATTTACGTCATTTAGCAGACGCTCTTATCCAGAGCGACTTACAGTTAGTGAGTGCATACATTGTAATTTTTTAGATTTTTTTATTTTATTAATTTTTTTATACTGGCCCCCCGTGGGAATCGAACCCACAACCCTGGCGTTGCAAACGCCATGCTCTACCAACTGAGCTACCTCCCTGCCAGCCATTCCCTCCCCTACCCTGGACGACGCTGAGCCAATTGTGCGCCGCCCCATGGGTCTCCCGGTCGCGGCCGGCTACGACAGAGCCTGGATTCGAACCAGGATCTCTAGTGGCACAGCTAGCACTGCGATGCAGTGCCTTAGACCACTGCGCCACTCGGGAGACTATTATCATCAGGATCAGAGATGTTGGAAGGATGACAACAGACCCGCCTCTCCCCAGCAGAGATGAGAAGTGATGGGTGGCATGGCTGTCACGACAACACGTCAATCCATTATCCAGCCCACAAATCAATTGTTCTTTTATTTCCCCTCATCCCCCGTGGCTCTACCTCCCACACACGTCTCATCATTGACAGCCCACTCTGAGTTCACCTGCTGGGGAGGCCCAGGGTCTGCATGCATATTGCCCTACTATATCTCTCTCTGTGCTTATTTCAAAGGCAGTGTGAAAATAAATATAAATGGCTGTTGTCTCTGTTTCAGCACCATGACTCACCCTATCACACTGTCTGACTGCCTTGCAGAGCGGTGCTCGTGAAGGCACGCCTATGTCCCTGAGACGATTGGGGCCAGGTGATAAACAGTGGAGGTGCACACATGACTGCCTGTCCCCATCAGTGAGGCCTTGGTCGCAGGCAGGCTTACTGGCCCTTATCTTCCTCAACGAGGACTTCTCTGAAGCTGTGCGCCAGAGGCGGAAATAACGTATCCCAGCTATGAAAGCTGCCATTGAGCGTGTGGACATTGCTTACATCCGCTATGACAAGCTCATTGTCCACCCTCCCTCCCAAAAGCCTGAGAGGAGTGGGAGAGCCAAGCTTCCGGGTCAGTAGCTTCAGCCCAAAAACAAGGAAAGACAAAGTGCCACAGGTTGGGCCTAAATTAATTTATAAAATATTAAACAAAATGTTTTCTCAGGACTCTTTTGTTGAAGATGTAAAACATGTATGTTTGTCTGATGTGTATGAGGAAATTAATACAGATGCAGCACTGGAAGTATTTGTAAAATGATTCATGCCAATTGTTGACAAGCATGCACTTGTAAAAAAATTAACTGTGAGAACGGTTAGAGCTCTCTGGATTGATGATGAATTGTACAATTTTATGGTTCAAAGAAATTATGCAAAAGAGGTGGCAAACAAGTCTGGCTGCTCAGCTGATTGGTTGACATACTGTAAATTGAAACATTTTGTGACTAAACTTAAAGTGGACAGTGTTTTAACTACTTTGCAGATATGAAACAAACAGACAATCATAATATCAGTCAACAATATCAAATTCCCAGTTTATGCTACAAAACCAACTTTATAAGAGGTTTTTAAAAATAGGTTATATTTGACTCAGAATTCCATAACTTACAGTAAGGCATTGTTGGCAGAATAGATGGATGCAGTACAATGCATGATTCATTTAATACACCAATACATTTCTTGGTAGTCCAAAATATATTGCTATCAGGTTGTAAATCACAGCTGGCCTGGTACATTGTTTGCTGCTTCCACACATTCGGGATGCACTGTTTCATTTTCAATTATTCAATATTTTGGACAAAAACTGACAAATGTAGTTAAGGCTGGGAATGTCAATACAATCAAACTAGCAAGGGCAATGATCACAAGTCATTCATAACGTGGCTAATATGCTAGCGTATCTATTTATGTAGCTATTTATTTAGAAAGCTAAAAACACAGAGCCTAACGTTAGCTAGCTAGCTGCTGGGAGGATGTCATGCCCTTGGAGGAGTGGGTGAGTGACTTTTTCCCCTCATATCATTTTTCGGTGGCTACAGCTAGATGCAGTTGTCATTTGGTTAGCTAGGAAAACAACTAATTGCTTTGCTTGCTAGCTATGCTGAACTTGCGTTGGTAAATTCACTGGCTATCTACTCCGATTTCAGAGCACTCAGAGCGCAGAATAACTGATTAATTTACGAATGCAAAAACACCCGCTGAATATGACTGGTGTCAGTAAACATAGGCAAAAAAAGTTACAGTCAGTCACGGACGCTCTAGATAACATCTAAACAGCCTAACAACCAGCTCTGCTAGTGCAAGTAAAATGGTCAGAGTAAGGTGTTCTCTCATTTATGTATGGAAGTAGCTAGCAAGCTAGCCAACTTTAGCCTGTTAGCTTGGATGCTTGACTGCCGTTGTGAGGAACTCTGGGATCAAACCTACTCCAGAGCATCCATTGTCAATCGTGCAGTGTGCGCTCTGAACGCTCGGAGAGCGAAACACTCTGAATTTATGAACAGACAATCTGAAAACACTCTGAATTTACAAATGACCCAGAGCGCACTCTGACACACTGGAGGCAATTTATGAACGCACCCTTATATGGAGCGAGATAGCTGACAAAAGGTTGAACGTACGTATCGTTAGGAACGTAAGAAAATCCAAATGGAAGTTGTTAGGATCGTAAGAAAATCCATGCGTGAATCATGAAACGTAAACGTTAAATTAGATCTGTAAACGTTACAGCTGATGCCTGCTGGACTGTTCCTTTACACGGTACCCTGTCCTGTTTATTCTGTTTAGCCTCAGCCCAAACTTTATCGCCATTACCAGTTGTTGTCTTAGCTCTCTCTAATAACACCTGTGATTGCGTTATGCCTCTCTCCCATGTCAATATGCCTAGCCTTTTGCTGTTTGGGTTAGTTCTTATTATACAATTTCACTGTAGAACCCCAAGTCCCTCTCAAACTGCCTCAAATAGTTCCTTTGTTCCACCCCCCATACACGCCGAGACCGGCTCAATCGGTGCCTCCAGTGATGCTATCTCTTTCATTGTTACCCAATGCTTAGGTTTACCTCCACTGTACTCATATCCTTCCATATCCTTGTCTGTACAAAATGCCCTGAATCTTTTCTACAACGCCCGGAAATCTGCCCCCTTTATTCTCTGTACCCAACACACTAGAAGACCAGTTCTTAAAGCCTTTAGCCGTATCCTTATTCTAGTCCTCCTCTGTTCCTCTGGTGATGTAGAGGCTAACCCAGGCCCTGCAGCCCCCAGTATCACTCCTACTCCCCAGGAGCTATCATTTGTTGACTTCTGTAACCGTAAAAGCCTTGGTTTTCTGCATGTTAACATCATAAGTCTACTTCCTAAGTTTGAGTTATTCACTGTGTTAGCACACTGATGTTCTAGCAGTGTCTGAATCCTGGCTTAGGAAGGCCACCAAAAATTCTGAAATTTCCATCCCCAACTACAAAATGTTCCATCTAGATAGAACTGCCAAAGGGGGTGGAGTTGCAATCTACTGTAGAGATAGCCTGCAGAGCTCTATCATAGTATCCAGGTCTGTGCCCAAACAGTTTGAGCTTCTACTTCTAAAAATCCACTTTTCCAGAAATAAGTCTCTCACTGTTGCCGCTTGCTACAGACCCCCCTCAGCCCCCAGCTGTGCCCTGGATACCATATGTGAATTGATTGCCCCCCATTTATCCTCAGAGTTTGTACTGCTTGGTGACCTAAATTGGGATATGCTTAACACCCCGGCCATCCTACAATCCAAACTAGATGCCCTCAATCTCACACAAATTATCAACGAACCTACCAGGTACAACCCTAAATCCGTAAACATGGGTACACTCATAGATATCATCCTGACTAATTTACCCTCTAAATACACCTCTGATGTCTTCAACCAGGATCTCAGCGATCACTGCCTTATCGTAACGGGTCCGCGGTCAAACGACCGCCCCTCATCACTGTCAAATGCTCCCTAAAACACTTTAGCGAGCAGGCCTTCCTAATTGACCTGGCCCAGGTATCCTGGATGGATATAGATCTCATTCCGTCAGTAGAGGATGCCTTGTTGTTCTTTAAAAGTAATTTCCTCTCAATCTTAAATAAACATGCACCATTCAAAAAATACAGAACTAAGAACAGATATAGCCCCTGGTTCTCCTCAGACTTGACTGCCCTTGACCAGCACAAAAACATCCTGTGGCGTACTGCATTAGCATCAAATAGCCCCCGCGATATGCAACTTTTCAGGGAAGTCAGGAACCAATATACACAAGCAGTTAGGAAAGCAAAGGCTAGCTTTTTCAAACAGAAATGTGCATCCTGTAGCACTAACTCCAAAACGTTTTGGGACACTGTAAAGTCCATGGAGAATAAGAGCACCTCCTCCCAGCTGCCCACTGCACTGAGGCTAGGAAACACTATTACCACCGATAAATCTACAATAATCGAGAATTTCAACAAGCATTTTGCTACGGCTGGCCATGCTTTCCACCTGGATACCACTACCCCGGCCACCAGCTCTGCACCCTCCGCTGCAACTTGCCCATGACCCCTTGCTTCTCCTTCACACAAATTCAGACAGCTGATGTTCTGAAAAAGTTCCAAAATCTGGACCCCTACAAATCATCTGTGCTAGACAATCTGGACCCTTTCTTTCTAAAACTAGCCGCCGAAATTGTCGCAACCCCTATTACTAGCCTGTTCAACCTCTCTTTCGTAACGTCTGAGATCCCCAGAGATTGGAAAGCTGCCACGGTCATCCCCCTCTTCAAAGGGGGTGACACTCTAGATCCAAACTGTTACAGACCTATATCCATCCTGCCCTGCCTTTCGAAAGTTTTTGAAAGCCAAGTTAACAAACAGATCACCGACCATTTTGAATCCCACTGTACCTTCTCTGCTATGCAATCTGGTTTCCGAGCTGGTCATGGGTGCACCTCAGCCACGCCTAAGGTCCTAAACAATATTATAACCGCGATCGATAATAGACAGTACTGTGCAGCCGTCTTCATTGACCTGGCCAAGGCTTTCGACTCTGTCAACCACCGCATTCTTATTGGCAGACTAAATAGCCTTGGTTTCTCAAATGACTGCCTCGCCTGGTTCACCAACTACTTCTCAGATAGAGTTCAATGTGTCAAATCGGAGGGCCTGTTGTCTGGACCTCTGGCAGACTCTATTGGGGTGCCACATGGTTCAATTCTTGGGCAGACTCTTTTCTCCGTGTATATCAATGATGTCGCTCTTGCTGCTGGTGACTCTCAGATCCACCTCTATGCAGACGACCCCATTTTGTATACATCTGGCCTTTCATTGGACACTGTGTTAACAAACCTCCAAATGAGCTTCAATGCCATACAACACTCCTTCAGTAGCCTCCAACTGCTCTTAAACACTAGTAAAACTAAATGCATGCTCTTCAATCGAACGCTGCTGGCACCCGCCCACCCGACTAGAATCACTACTCTCGAAGAGTCTGACCTAGAGTATGTGGACAACTACAAATACCTAGGTGTCTGGTTAAACTGTAAACTCTCCTTCCAGACTCACATTAAGAATCTCCAATCCAAAGTTAAATCTAGAATCGGCTTCCTATTTCGCAAACAAAGCCTCCTTCACTCATGCTGCCAAACATGCCCTCGTAAAACTGACTATCCTACCGATCCTTGACTTCGGCGATTCATTTACAAAATAGCCTGCAACACTCTACTCAGCAAATTGGACGTTGTCTATCACAGTGCCATCCGTTTTGTCACCAAAGCCCCATATACTACCCACCACTGTGACCTGTACACTCTTGTTGGCTGGTCCTCACTACATATTCGTCGCCAAACCCACTGGCTCCAGGCCATCTATAAATCACTGCTAGGCAAATCCCTGCCTTATCTTAGGTCATTGGTCACCATAGCAACACCCACCCGTAGTATGCGCTCCAGCAGGTATATCTCACTGGTCATCCCCAAAGCCAACACCTCCTTTGGCCGCCATTCCTTCCAGTTCTCTGCTGCCAATGACTGGAACGAATTGCAAAAATCTCTGAAGCTGGAGACTCTTATCTCCTTCACTAACTTTAAGCATCAGTTGTCAGAGCACCTTACCGATCACTGCACCTGTACACAGCACATCTGAAATTAGCCCACCCAACTCATCCCCATATTGTTATTTATTTTGCTCATTTGCACCCCAGTATCTCTATTTGCACATCATCTCTTGCACATCTATCATTCCAGTGTTAATACTAATTGTAATTATTTTGCACTATGGCCTATTTATTGCCTTACCTCCATAACTTGCTACATTTGCACACACTGTATATATATTTTCTGTTGTATTTTTGACTTTATGTTTTCTTTTACCTCATATGTAACTCTGTGTTGTTGTTTTTATCGCTGTCACGCCCTGGCTCTGGGGACTCTTAAATGTTGAGCCAGGGTGTGGATTTTTCTATGTTTAGTTTTTCTATGTTTTCGTTCTAGATCGTTTTGATCTATGTTGGCCGGGGTGGTTCCCAATCAGAGGCAGCTGTAGCTCGTTGTCTCTGATTGGGGACCATATTTAGGCAGCCTGTTTTGCACTAGTCTTTGTGGGATCTTGTTCCGTTTGGTTTGTTGTGTATAACCTAGGACTTCACGTATCGTTTGTTTGTTGTTTTTCTTTGTGTAAGTACAATTAAAGTATGTACGCTTATCACGCTGCGCCTTGGTCCGTGTCTTCAGTCGACGATCGTGACAGAAGATCCCACCATAAGAGGACCAAGCAGCGTGCCCAGGAGGAGAAGATGGCGATGTCACAGGTGGGCAAATGGTGGTCTTGGGAGGAGATCTTCGCGGGCAGAGGGCCATGGGCAAAGGTAAATGCCCAGGCAGGAGAGGAGAAACGGCGCCAACCGCACCGACGACGGACACGCGAGAGGCAACCCCAAGAAAATGTTTGGGGGGGGCACACGGTGTGGATGACGGGGCAGCAGGAGGCAGCTACAGGGCGAATCTGCGGACTAGGGGAGGAGGCCACCAGGTTACGGGGGCTATTGGTCATGAGGGAGAGGGAGAGTGTAGAGGCACGGCGAGAGGAACTGGTTAGGCAGCAGAGGGAGCGGAGGTTTAGAAGGAAACCCAGTCCCGCTCCTCACACCAAGCAAGTGGTGTGTGTCACCAGTCCGGTCCGGCCCGTTCCTGATTCCCGCACAAGGCCAGTGGTGTGTGTTCCCAGTACGGTCCGGCCCGTTCCTGCTCCCCGCACTAAGCCTGTGGTGCGCGTCGCCAGCCCGGTCTGTTCCTGCCCCTCGCACCAAGCCAGTGGTGCGCGTCGCCAGCCCGGTCCGGCCTGTTCCTGCCCCTCGCACCAAGCCTGTGGTGCGCGTCGCCAGCCCGGTCCGGCCTGTTCCTGCCCCTCGCACCAAACCAGTGGTGCGCAACGCCAGCCCGGTCCGGCCTGTTCCTGTCCCTCGCACCAAGCCTGTGGTGCGCGTCGCCAGCCCGGTCCGGCCTGTTCATGTCCCTCGCACCAAGTTTGTGGTGCGCGTCACCAGCCCAGTCCGGCCTGTTCCTGTCCCTCGCACCAAGCCTGTGGTGCGCGTAGCCAGCCCGGTCCGGCCTGTTCCTACTCCCCGCACCAAGCCAGTGGTGCGCGTCGTCAGCCCGGTCCGCCCCGTTCCTGCTCCCCGCACCAAGCCAGTGGTGCGCGTCGTCAGCCCGGTCCGGCCCGTTCCTGCTCCCCGCATCAAGCCAGTGGTGCGCGTCGTCAGCCCGGTCCGGCCCGTTCCTGCTCCCCGCACCAAGCCAGTGGTGCGCGTCGTCAGCCCGGTCCGGCCCGTTCCTGCTCCCCGCACCAAGCCAGTGGTGCGTGTGTCCAGTCCGGCACGGCCCGTGCCTGTTCCACCGGTGCCTGGTCCGGCACCGGTCAGCTGCTCCACTCCGGAGCCAGAGCAATCCGCTCAACCGGTGTCCAGTCCAGCTCCGGCCAGCGGGGCCAGACCAGATCAGGGGCGCAACGGGGGGTGGAGAGAGAGTGGTGGTCACGCACGGGGCCGGATCCGCCTCCGAGGCGGAATGCCCACCCGGCCCCTACCCTCTTGTGTTTGTGTGGCGCGGTCGCAGTCCGCGCCTTTGGGGAGTGGGGGTACTGTCACGCCCTGGCTCTGGGGACTCTTAAATGTTGAGCCAGGGTGTGGATTCTTCTATGTTTAGTTTTTCTATGTTTTTGTTGTAGATCGTTTTGATCTATGTTGGCCGGGGTGGTTCCCAATCAGAGGCAGCTGTAGCTCGTTGTCTCTGATTGGGGACCATATTTAGGCAGCCTGTTTTGCACTAGTCTTTGTGGGATCTTGTTCCGTTTGGTTTGTTGTGTCTAACCTAGGACTTCACGTATCGTTTGTTTGTTGTTTTTCTTTGTGTAAGTACAATTAAAGTATGTACGCTTATCACGCTGCGCCTTGGTCCGTGTCTTCAGTCGACGATCGTGACAATCGCACTGCTTTGCTTTATCTTGGCCAGGTCGCAGTTGTAAATGAGAACTTGTTCTCAACTGGCTTACCTGGTTAAATAAAGGTGAAATAAAAATAAAAATAAAAGACGTTAGAGTTGCTTTGCAACTTCCGGTTTAATTCCAAAATAAAAGTCTAGAGCTTGTTTTAGAACTGCATTCAATAACGACGTTATACAAGTAGATGGCGTAGTATTGGCTTGGGCCTTCAGCAAATGACTTGTGTGAGAATGATAAAGACACAGAAGAGCCTTATAACTGCATGACCTGCAATATAGGAAGTAAATATAATTTAGGCTAGGCCTATTCCGCTATCAAAATATGCCATGATGTTGTGTGTTATTTAATAGCCATATAATTGCATTATTTATTTTTATAGCCGTGTGGGGCTACTGTGGTGATAATGTAACCTAATGAATCACACTTTTTCCAGTATTTGGGAGCACGGACTGTAGGCATTATATTAGGCATTTTGACTGTTGTATTAGTGAATTCCACTCTGTATGTAGGCTTGTTATAGCCATTTGCATTGCGCAACCCCATCACACAGAGGCTATATCCATATCAATACATGAGACAAAACAGTCTTGGCTATAACCTGTCCTGAGCGACATAGCGAATGGGTCTCAAATGGTCAAGACTATCTATAGCCTATTCTTATTGCCAGATCTGTTTTCCCTATTAGCCACTGCATGTGCTTCTTCAGCTATTTTGTTTCATATCTATTTAGAGGCTATATTTAGAGGCTTGTGAGCTTGGGTCTCTTTTTAAGGGGAACCGTATAATAAAAACAGTTCAAATAAAATAATTTCACATTTTATTTGCCATATGCGCTGAATACAACAGGTGTAGACATTACAGTGAAATGCTTACTTACAAGCCCTTAACCAACAATGCAGTTTTTTAAAAGAAAAAGTAAAAAATAAATACAAAAGTATTAAGTAAAAAAATAAAAGCTAATAACTAAAGAGCAGCAGTAAAATAAAATAACAGTAGGGAGGCTATATACAGGGGGGTACCGGTACAGAGTCAATGTGTGGGGGCACCAGCTAGTCGAGGTAATTGAGGTAATATGTACATGTGGGTAGAGTTAAAGTGACTATGCATAAATAATAAACAGAGTAGCAGCAGCGTAAAAGAGGGGGATGGGGTGGGGTGGGGTGGGGTGGGGTGGGGTGGGGTGGGGGGGCAGTGCAAATAGTCCAGGTAGCCATGATTAGCTGTTCAGGAGCCTTATGGCTTGGGGGTAGAAGCTGTTGAGAAGCCTTTTGGACCTAGACTTGGCGCTACGGTACTGCTTGCTGTGCGGTAGCAGAGAGAACAGTCTATGACTAGGGTGGCTGGAGTCTTTGACAATTTTTAGGGCCTTCCTCCATGAAACACAAATAGAGTTCTAAAATTATTCTGCAAGACACCAGTACCCAAAATGACAGCCTAAATTGCAATGCCTACAAGATGAAGGCCTATTTTTTATTTGGATAGACCTAAATTATTGAATTATTTAAGTGATAGGTTAAAGAATTTTGGATAGTTTTGAAAATTTTGAATATACACATGGATTTCAATAAACAAATGGATAAGACTGTTCTATTCTCTTTGATTTAGTTCATATCGCAACTCAGACAAATGACAATGGATGACATAAATTAAATGTCCCGTGTAGCTCAGTTGGTAGAGCATGGCGCTTGCAACGCCAGGGTTGTGGGTTCGATTCCCACGGGGTCCAGTATGAAAATGTATGCACTCACTAACTGTAAGTTGCTCTGGATAAGAGTGTCTGCAAAATGTTCAAATACTGTGCATTCGGAAAGTATTCAGATCCCTTGACTTTTTCCACATTTTGTTACGTTACAGCCTTCTACCAAAATGTATTAAATTGTTTTTTTCCCTCATCAATCTACACACAATACCCCATAATGACAAAGCAAAAACAGGTTTTTGAAATTTGTGCAAATGAATAACAAACAAAAAAATGAAATATCACATTTACATAAGTATTCAGACCCTTTACGCAGTAATTTGTTGAAGCACCTTTGGCAGTGATTATAGCCTTGAGTCTTCTTGGGTATGACACTACAAGCTTAGCAAACTTATATTTGGGGAGTTTCTCCCATTCTTCTCTGCAGATCCTCTCAAGCTCTGTTAGGTTGGATGGGGAGCGTTGCTGCACAGCTATTTTCAGGTCTTTCCAGAGATGTTCGATCGGGTTCATGTCCAGGCTCTGGCTGGGTCACTCATTTTTTTAAATATATATTTTTTTATTAGTCATCTGGCAGACGCTCTTATCCAGAGCGACTTACAGTTAGTGAGTGCATACATTTTTCATACTTGTCCCGAAGCCACTCCTGTGTTGTCTTTAAAAAAAAACATTTTTTAGTCATTTAGCAGACGCTCTTATCCAGAGCGACTTACAGTCAGTGAGTACATACATTTTTCATACTGGCCCCCCGTGGGAATCGAACCCACAACCCTGGCGTTTCAAGCGCCATGCTCTACCAACTGAGCTACAGTAGGTCTTGGCTGTATTCTTAGGGTCGTTGTCCTGTTGGAAGGTGAATCTTCACCCCAGTCTGAGGTCCTGAGCAGGTTTCCATCAAGGATCTCTCTGTACTTTGCTCCGTTCATCTTTCTCCCGATCCTGACTAGTCTCCCAGTCCCTGCCGCTGAAAAACATCACCACAGCATGATGCTGCCACCAACATGCTTCACCTTAGGGATGGTGCCAAGTTTCCTCCAGACGTCACGCTTGGCATTCAGGCCAAATAGTTCCATATTGGTTTCATCAGACCAGAGAATCTTGTTTCTCATAGTCTGAGAGTCCTTTAGGTGCCTTTTGGCAAACTCCAAGCAGGCTGTCATGTGCCTTTTACTGAGGAGTGGCTTCCGTCCAGCCACTCTTCCATAAAGGCCTGATTGGTGGAGTGCTGCAGAGATGGTTGTCCTTCTGGAAGGTTCTCCCATCTCCACAGAGGAACTCTGGAGCTCTGTCAGAGTTACCATCGGGTTCTTGGTCACCTCCCTGACCAAGGCCCTTCTCCCCCGATTGCTCAGTTTGGCCGGGCGGCCAGCTCTAGGAAGAGTCTTGGTGGTTCCAAACTTCTTCCATTTAAGAACGATGGAGGCCACTGGGTTCTTTGGGACCTTCAATGCTGCAGAAATTGTTTGGTACACTTCCCCAGATCTGTGCCTCGACACAATCCTGTCTTGGAGCTCTACGGACAATTCCTTCGACATCATGGCTTGGTTTTGCTCTGACGTGAACTGTTAACTGTGGGACCTAATACAGACAGGTGTGTAACTTTCCAAATCATGTTCAATCAATTGAATTTACCACAGGTGTCCTCCAATCAAGTTGTAGAAACATCTCAAGGATGATCAATGGAAACAGGATGCACCTGAGCTCAATTTCGAGTCTCATAGCAAAGGGTCTGAATACTTATGTAGATAAGGCACATTTTTAATTTATTTTTTACATTTTCTAAAATGGCTAAACTTGTTTTCGTTTTGTCATTATGGGGTATTGTGTGTAGATTGATGAGGAAAAACATATGATTGGTTAAAATAAATGGATGCTAAGATGATAGTTGGAGCTGTATTGATAGATTGTTAGATTTCACTGCATCTGTTGTTATTGATTATAGAGTGCCTTGCAAAAGTATTCATTTTGTTGTGTAGTATCTAGACAATTTATGACTTTGCTGACGGTTGCAAATGGTCTTAGAGGAAGTTGACTCAGCTTGTGGAAGCATCTGGAGAACATTTCTATAGGGGCACCCTAGAACAGAGGAAGTCTGTTATGTGGCGTCCTGGGATTGGTCTGTAGGGTAAAACACCCATATCAGGTTACATATGATTTATATACCTTGGTTGGGACAAAGGACGGGGAGAATAACATATTAGAGATTGGGGCCGGTTGTTCTCCAGATGTCTGCAGAAGTCTGTAAATTGGCGCTGAAATCTTCAATGTAATAAATAATTATAATCGAGGACAGTGTCAGCGGATTTCTTGTCATCACAGCATCTCAGTATTGTTTTCTCGACACTTCATTAATGGCGATGAGGTATTTGGGCCGTGTTGCGTCTTTTCTCAGCGTTCCATTCATGGGCGCCGAGCTGACTCTCGCTCCAGAGTCCGGCAGATAAGGGTGAGTTTTCTCACCACTTTGGGCACTGGTCAGTTCGTGTGTCCGTGTGTGTGCGTTGAATGAATGCACTTTTAAGAACTTGCATGTGCGCTTTGCTGTTATTTGCTGTGTGATGAGAATCCGTTCTAAATTTCTACATTTGTTTGCATTGAAAGCAACGCAAACAGGGGGGAGTGTCTATAGGTATTGATAATACTGGACACAGGGATATTTTGCTTGAATAAAATTAAAAAAAGAATACAATGAAGGAGAAAGGCCAGGAACTAAGGAAAAATGTATACAAATTTGGACGTCGTTGATCTATGGCAAGCCCTCAAACGAGGCGATCATTAGGATGGGCCGAAAATCCTGAAAACTCACTAGGTTGTTTTTAGGTCAGTTCCGGGGACTGGAGTTTGTGGTAGATACATTCGGTTGCAAGTTACCGCTCTACTTATAGTTGACGAGGTATATGTTCGATGTAACCTCTCATTTGGATATCTGCAAACTCAGAGGTAGCAGAAATGTAGGAAGGAATAATGAAAAATAAGGAGCGACGGTAGCATGCTTTAGAGGTCCGTAGGAACGGATACAAGCCTCTTGAATTGTGTGTGTGTGTGTGAAAAAAAAAGGGGAGGTCTCTGCAGTGTGTCGACTAGGGCTATGACAACAGGGGTTTTAGTTTTTTGTAAGGAAATATGTTAGTTAAAGTTAAAATCTTATGAGTCTCTATAAAAAGAGAACGTTTAATAACTGTTAGAAGATTATGAGCCTAAAGGGTGGAGTTTTAAGAGTGTATAGAGATGTTTTGTAATGGATAAGAAAATAACTATAAATCTGCAGATTAGGATAAGTAAAGATAAGTAACTTCGAAGTAGGATTTGTGTTCTATGTTTTGTGTTGGTTTGTGAGTTCTGTTAAGTGTTACTGTTTGTCTGTGTGGGGGAAATAACGGAGGGACAGCTGGTCTGTCTACTTTCTGTTGTTTAGCTTGAAGAGAGCTGCTTGGGAGCTCTTCTCACTCTGAAATCGCACTGGTGAATGAACTACGCATGTGTGGGATTTTATGAGTTTAGATTTACGTAGAGCAAATATGCCACTCCCCTGCCTGCACTGAGCTGCTGTGACATGCAGACAGAGAAGAAGGGGGAGACTTACACACAAATAAAGTATTCTGTTTGTTAAATCGGCTGTTGCTTAACGATGAAACTATTTGATTGAGATATATTGAATTGATAAATGAGAGATATGTTGACGGATTAAAAATAAATAACATAAAATGTTATTGAGCTATTTATAATATTCCTGAGTTAAGCTGTTTTCTTATTTCTTAGCGCGAGTGTGAAAATAAGTATGACTAGAGGAGTATTGCATGGTTGAAATAACCCAGTGAGTGCATAAAATACTAAATTCTTGTCTGTTCCTTTGTTCTTCTGTGATATGAGAGACAATAAGGAGGAGACAGAGAGAGAGAGGAGGTGCTGACGAGTGCATCACGCAACAGAGTGTGCTGCAACGGATCAAGTCAAATCAAGGCCAGTACTGTTCTGTTTACAAAACTTACCTTCCCATAGAGGATATTTTGTGTGCCTATCATATTTCATGTTGTGACAATTTGACAGGGACTTGGCAACAGACTGATCAATTGATGTAATTGAGAATTGTATATTGGAGTTTTTGTGCATGAGTTGGTTTGATTAGAGTTGAGTTGGAAATCCAGCACTGACATTATTCTGTAAAATAAGGTCATTGGGTGCTTATTAAGCAATTGGTTTGTGAGTGCTGTAGTGTTGCTGGATTAGAGGTCTTTCTTTTTTGGATTGCTCTGAAGTTGACTACTTTCCTTTACTTTCCTGATCGGATGTGGTAAGATTGCCACTAATCAAAAATTTTGTGAAATAAAATAAAATAAAATAAATTGATACAAATAAGTAAATTGATGAATAAATAAATAAAAAATAATAAAATAATTCACAATAAAATAATATAATAGAGTTGTTACAATAGGGAAAAAAGACATCAAAACTATGATTGTAATTACTCCTGTTGATGTAGTAGAAAATAGTAATCCTCTAGTTAATTGTATTGCAAAAAATTGAATAAACGTTGGCCTGACATTGAACAACCATGGCCAGTGGAAGGGACTCTTAACCCTGACGTCATCAACATAATGAAAGTCCTTGTGTCAATTTATAAGGCAGAGCAAAAGAAGGGAAAAAAAAGGGAACAACGTAAAGAAAAGAGACAAAGAGAGCCGGGTGTTCTTAAGCTGTTTGAAAATGAAGGACAAAAACTGATGAAAGATACCAACGATAAAAGAAACAGAGGTATAGAGAAAATGGCAAAAGAGGTAAAGGTGACAGAAAAACTAATGGCAGATGTGAATACACCTTTCTCACATACGGATTCAGCAAAAAGACCCCCACCTTATGAGAAAGAAGTAGAGTTTAAGGACGTCTATCCTCAGCTTCCAATGATCATTCAGGAGGGTGATTATTGCATCAGAGATGAAGATGAACGAATAATAGAGAGAGGACAAGCAGAAACGACCATAAAGATAAATCCAAACTCCAAAAGTAAGAAGAAAACGAGATGTCTGGAAACTAAGGGTGGAGTGAGGTTCAGGAGGATGGAACTTGAAGATGATGATGATGATGATCAGAGTGATTCAGAAGAGATCAGGGGTGGATATGACCCTGTGATCAGATGGAGGTTGGCAAGAGTGGAAAGAAGGGAAGATGGATGTTTGAAGGAGAAGGATACAAGATATTCGAGTTCTGATGAAAGTAAAGATGAAGACAGCGATAAAGATTTGGAGATTAAAGGTGCTTCATATTCAAGAGGATTTTATCCTACAATGATTAGCACAAAAGAAATAGATAGAGATATAGACCGATGCGTATCATGCCTGGATAAAGCGAATAATTTAGAAGAAGTAAGAGAACTGGAAGAACAACTCAAGAAGCTGAAGATACAGAAGAAAAAACTGCTGAGAAAAGGATCCCAAGAATTGGAGAAGAAGTATACATTGAGGCCAAGGAAAGAGAGCACAAGTAAGAAGATGATGCCAGTGATAATTCGAGGACAGAACCTAGAGTATAAGCCTTTGCAGAATACCGATATGTCAGATATATTTGAGAAGCTGCCTACTCTTCAAGATGGAGCATATCCTTGGATTTCAAAATTGGAAGAAATTACGGTGGGAACACAGTCTGCCATAGGAGACATTAAGAGATTTTTGGCTAATCTCCTTGGGATTCCAGATATGGAAGAAATTTTTCAGAGAGCTGGACTTGATAGATATGTGGGGACTGCGGTGAATGACCCTGAATTGTTGGCTGCAAGTAGAAATCGGCTGTGGAGAGCACTGAAAGATACGTTTCCAACAAATGTGCATCCTGACAAAGTTCTGATTGACCCACTAGGACAACAAGAAAATCCGAGAGCCTATGTGTCAAGAGTTCATCAAGTGTGGAGAAATATTACCGGAAATGATCCAGATGTGAGTAAAATTGAGCAGTCAATTTTGAGAGCTAAACTGCAGATGGGTCTGCCCTCACCTGTAAGGAGCAAACTGGCAGAGGTGGTTGGACTTGGAAGCATGACAAAAGGTGTCTATACAGATCATATAGCCCATCAAGTGGATCTGTACAGGAAAAAGGAACACAACTAGAAAGAACAGGACCAAGAAACTCTCAGAAAACTCAATGAAATACAACTGGTGGAGAATAAGAAGGAGAAGAAACAAGCTTTGGTTATGAAGAATCAGTGTGCAACAAATCAACAATCACTGCTACAGCTTCAACTGGACCAGGTCAAATGCAATTGTACCAGCCACCAATAGCGGTACCAGTTGTTTCATATCCATAGACAGTTTCTGGACAGACACAGAATTGGAGAGGAAGAGGACGAGAAGACTTAGGAAGAGGAAGAGGAGGAATATTTAAGCCATACTTCCAGCAATCTTCAGAAGTGTGTTATAATTGTGGACAGGTTGGTCACTTTGCCCGTGAGTGTAATGGGCCAGGAGGAAACATCAGAGGGAATTTCAGAGGAAGATACAGGGGCCAGTCAAGATCATCTGGAGGACCGGTGAACCCCTATAGAGGCCCGGAGCAAGGATTCTAGGGGTGCCCAGAAGATCCGAAAGGGGGGTGTCAGCTGGTAGCATCAGGACCGGAAAAAGATCCAACAATTGAGGTGAAAATAAACAACTGACCATGGGAAGTGATGGTGGATAGCGGAGTTGCTTTTACCTGTGTTCGGCCTGAAGATGCTACACATCTCACTATGTCCAATCAACTAATTAGGACAGGGATTTGAGGGAGTGAAACAGTTGATTCCTCTTACGGAACCAATTGAGCTCTGCTATGAAAATTAAAAAATTACAATACCCATACTGGTATCAGAACATACACCTATTGCATTGTTGGGAAGAGATGCATTGTGTAAGTTGAACTGTAAAATAACATGTACACCAGACGGCTGTCTGGTAGAAGTGCCAAAGGAAAAGGTTTACCAATTGTTGATGATGACAGAGATGGATTCGTCTTTAGTATTCTGGATTGGAAATCTCAGTGAAGTTTTTTTGAAGCAGGCTAAGATATGGGAGAAATTCATTGGGGAAAATATGCCAGATGCGAGGCTTCTGGAATATCAATTTCAACTCAGCTCAAGTATTTCAAGAATGCTGCCCAATCAAACTCAGAGGAATGGTTGAGTAATCAACCAAAGAAAGTTCAACTCAGCTCATGTTGAATAATTTTAGGACTACAAGGAGCAGCTATGAAGATAAACACAGACGATTATCTGGATAAAGAATTGGAGATTGAGAAGAGTGTGCCACATGTGACCTAGTTGGTTTCTGAAGGCTATGAGCAGAAGCAAATAGGAGAAATGAAGACAGAAGCAGAGAAAGCTGTTTTCGTACTGATGAAAGAGAATTTGGGGATTTGGAGGAGTGAAGATCAACGATTTCTCAAAATAATGATTTTGGCTCAAGGACAAGGAGAGCCACAAGCTGTACGGATGACATATGAATCTATTTGCAGTGTGAAGATGGATTAAGACCCTATGAAAGAGGAGATGCTGCAACAAGTTCAAGAATGTTTGTGGTCTCAAAGTAGTACGATATTGGACTTGTGAAATCAGCCCAATTGAGGTGAAAGTTGAACTTCGACGAGGAGCCAGACCTCTTTGGAAGAATCAGTTTCCATTGAAAGATGAAGCAATCCAAGGGATTGAACCATAAATTGAAGGACTTTCCAAAGCAGGTGTTTTGAAGACAATGAGAAAAAATCCTCTGAGTAACAATCCTTTGTTGTCTTTGGAGAAACCATGAGGGGTTGATAGTAGTGCCTCTAGACCTAATAGGTCTGATGATTTAGGAAGCTATGGGTTAGCTAATGTTGCAAGGGGGGAGGTTAGGAGAAAGATCATAAAGGAGTATGGTTTTTGGGAACCATATTTGCTTGAACAGGTTGACCATGTCATAGGAAGGGGCACAATCTGTCTGAAAAATAATGTTCGCAGGGGTGTGACTGTTATTCTTCGTTACATTCCTACACCAAGAGGTGCATAGGATGTTCAACTAAGCTAAAATATTCTCAATTGTTTGCCAAGTTTTTGTGTAAAGAAGTCATAAGCAGGTGGGGACTTCCCGATCGAAATATCCTCAAATTAGTGGGAAAGGAATTTGTGGATAAATCAGTTAAATGGTTTTTGAAAAAATTGGGGAAAAAAGTCAGACAAAAAAAGTTATGAAAACTAGGGTTGAAGTAACTCTAGGACAGTCAGCTCAGCTTCAATGTAAGTGTAGGAGAGAGAACAGTGGTGAAGGGAAATGTAGAGTTCAGTGGGTAGATAGATATGGCAGGAGTTTAGATCTGTTAGGAGCAGTTGCATTGAGAAAGTCTGCGTTTCTGAATGATAAGAGAAGAATGAAGATTGAGGGTGATTGTAGTCTCTGTGTACAATTCCCAGCAGGAGGATCAAGGTGATTATAAATGTATTTTTTATAATCAACAGTTTGAAAGTGAGGGATTAGAGTTGGGAGTGAGAGTTAATGTAGTGAGACTAGTGGTGACATTCCTCCCATGTGGAGAGATAATTATGGAGAAGAAGTGTTGTTATGAGGACTAGAAGTAGTCAAAGGAAGTATATTTTGTACAACGATATGAAGTGGAAGAGGGTTATGAGTGATTGCTAACTTATTTTGAGTAATGTTACAGGGGAAGATCAGGGAGAATATATGTCTATCAAGTACGTGTCAATCTTATGCTTTATCATGGCTGTTGTATCAGCAACAATCATTAACAGATACAATAATGTCGTTGTCGAAGCATTTGTTTAGGCCTAGGTTTAAGTGTTCTTGGTTAAATGAATTACCCTATGTGAATTTGTTAGATAGGAAGGAAAATCAGTTAACAATGCTTCCTGAAGCATTGGAGGTGAAACCTGTGAGGGCTAAAAGCTGTTTTTGTTCAAATAAAACATATGATGGAAAGGGGATGTTTAGGGGAATATCAGATTGTGATGATTATATGATGACGTTGGGTAAGCATGAACATAAGGTTAGCAATGAGAAATATAATGTAACTTTTTATGTTCCAGTTAGTAAGAAGAGAAGGACTTTGATGGTGAAAGATCAGCTTTTGCATGGCAATGTGACTATTGGGAATTTTAGAAACATCTGGGGTTTGTGGTGAGAGAGCATATATATTCTTAACCTATGGATGGACAGGATGTTGTTACATGTCGACGTTGAAGCTTCCATATGAGGTTTTTACCATTAAAAGAGGGGAAGCACCGGAAACAGATAAATCTGATTCTAGGTTTGGAAATAGGGTGAAAAGGGACATGAAGAAATGTCATAGTCTGGAAGCCTACCATTGGAGGATAAGTCTAGGAGAGAAGTGGGGACTTGGACTTTTCCCATGGTATGGTGTAACATTTTTGGCAGATCACATTGATAATATTACCTATACTTTGCAGGGTTTTACAAATGAAACGATAAGAGGGTTTAACCTTCTGTCAATACTCAAAGCAGTATTGATGGATAGATATCAATTTTAAATATCCAATCATTTTTCACATGTTTTTACATATTATTGTGATTTTAGTATTTTGTGATGAATCAAAGGGGGGAAATGGAATGTGATTCATTTTATATATCAATTTTATATTATTGTTGATATTGATGTTTTAATTTGCATGTGTTGTTTTGCAAAAGATACTGTTTGGTCTTTTCTTTTCTTCCAGAAGCATATGGGGGAATGTGTAGAGGGGATTCAAATACTCAAACATGGACAATATGAATGGATTGGAGGAAGTGGAACAAGGAAGGTGTCGAAATGTTCAGGTTCCATCATCGACGTTTCATTGAAAGTCGACACTGCTGAGGAGATGAAGTGTACATTTCAGTGTCTGCAATGATATATAGACATATTTGCATGTATAATACATAATTTATGTCATATTCTTTCTGTATTATTTTTTGAAGAATGATATTTTCTGTAGTTGGGTACATGTGGAGATCTCAGATGTTTTTGTTTATTTCGTGGATGCTTAGGGATATTGGGTCTAGGCAGGGGCAGAGAGAATCCACAGGAGGGTCCGATGGGTCGACCAGCCTGAATGTGGACATTTTTTGATTGTATTTTGTTTTCTGAGGCTTTCAGGTGTATTCCATTGTATCATAGTTTAAAATGCATTGATAAAGATTTATGAATTGATCTGGAGTACTTAAGTGGTTGCCTGGGGCAGAGGGGCCGTGAGATAGTTTTACTGTCTTGATTGATTGATGGATATTTGGGAAGAAAGCTGCCAGACAGGTTTTTCGCTCGCACAGTCCATAAAGATTTGTTCAAATTTCATAGAAATGTATTTACACTCCGTAGAAAAATGTGTTTACTCTCCATAAAATGTGGTTTATTGCTAAAGTTACTCAATAAGAAAAATTGTTACTTGTCATAATCCTATTCTTTTAGTTTTCGAGACTTAATTAGTCTCGAAGGGGGGAAATATGTAGTATCTAGACAATTTATGACTTTGCTGACGGTTGCAAGTGGTCTTAGAGGAAGTTGACTCAGCTTGTGGAAGCATCTGGAGAGCATTTCTATAGGGGCACCCTAGAACAGAGGAAGTCTGTTATGTGGTGTCCTGGGATTGGTCTTTAGGGGAAAACACCCATTTCAGGTTACATAGTATATATATACCTTGGTTGGGACAAAGGACGGGGAGAATAACATATTAGAGATTGGGGCCGGTTGTTCTCCAGATGTCTGCAGAAGTCTGTAAATTGGCGCTGAAATCTTCAATGTAATAAATAATTTTAATCGAGGACAGTGTCAGAGGATTTCTTGTCATCACAGCATCTCAGCATCATTTTCTCAACACTACAGTTGCATTACAACCTGTAATTTAAATGGATTTTTATTTGGATTTCATGTAATGGACAAAATAGTCAAAATTGGTGAAGTGAAATGAAAAATATAACTTGTTTCAAAAAATTCTAAAAAATAAATAACGGAAAAGTGGTGCGTGCATATGTATTCACCCCCTTTGCTATGAAGCCCCTAAATAAGATCTGGTGCAACCAATTACCTTCAGAAGTCACATAACTAGTTAAATAAAATCCACCTGTGTGCAATCTAAGTGTCTCAGTATATATACACATCTGTTCTGAAAGGCCCCAGAGTCTGCAACACCACTAAGCAAGGGGCACCACCAAGTAAGTGGCACCATGAAGACCAAGGAGCTCTCCAAACAGGTCAGAGACAAAGTTGTGGAGAAGTACAGATCAGGGTTGGGTTATAAACAAATATCAGAAACTTTGAACATCCCACAGAGCACAATTAAATCCATTATTAAAAAATGAAAAGAATATGGCACCACAACAAACCTGCCAAGAGAGGGCCGCCCACCAAAACTCACGGACCAGGCAAGGAGGGCATTTATCATAGAGGCAACAAAGAGACCAAAGATAACCCTGAAGGAGCTGCAAAGCTCCACTTTATCTGTCCATAGGACCACTTTAAGCCGTACACTCCACAGAGCTGGGCTTACAAAAGAGTGGCCAGAAAAAAGCCATTGCTTAAAGAAAAAAATAAGCAAACACATTTGGTGTTCGCCAAAAGCCATGTGGGAGACTCCCCAAACATATGGAAGAAGGTACTCTGGTCAGATGAGACTAAAATTGTGCTTTTTGGCCATCAAGGAAAACCCTATGTCTGGCGCAAACCCAACGCCTCTCATCACCCCGAGAACACCATCCTCACAGTGAAGCATGGTGGTGGCACCATCATGCTATGGAGATGTGCAGGGACTGGGAAACTGGTCAGCATTTAAGGAATGATGGATGGCGCTAAATACAGGGAAATTCTTGAGGGAAATCTGTTTCAGTCTTCCAGAGATTTGAGACTGGGACGGAGGTTCACCTTCCAGCAGGACAATGACCCTAAGCATACTGCTAAAACAACACTTGAGTGTGTAGTGTCAAGAACGATGCTGAGATGCTGTGATGACAAGAAATCCGCTGACACTGTCCTCGATTATAATTGTTTATTACATTGAAGATTTCATCGCCAATTTACAGACTTCTGCAGACATCTGGAGAACAACCGGCCCAATCTCTTAATATGTTGTTCTCTCAGTCTTTTGTCCCAACCAAGGTATATATATCCTATGTAACCTGATATGGGTGTTTTCCCCCACAGACCAATCCCAGGACGCCACATAACAGACTTCCTCTGTTTTAGGGTGCCACTATAGAAATGCTCTCCAGATGCTTCCACAAGCTGAGTCAACTTCCTCTAAGACACCATTTGCAACCATCAGCAAAGTCATAAATTGTCTAGATACTACATATTTCCCCCCTTCGAGACTAATTAAGTCTCGAAAACAAAAATAATAGGATTATGACAAATAACAATTTTTCTCTTATTGAGTGACTTTAGCAATAAACCAAATTTTATGGAGAGTAAACACATTTTTCTATGGAGTGTAAATACATTTCTATGAAATATTGTCACGATCGTCTGAAGGAGCGGACCAATACGCAGCGCGTGGAGTGAACATGATGACTTTATTTAATTAAAGCAACCACGAAAAAACAACAAATGACGATACGTGAAGTCCTCTGTGACACCGACAGAACATCCAACACTGGAACAAAAACCCACAAACACACAGTGAAACCACAACAGTTTAAATATGGCTCCCAATCAGAGATAACGAGCCGACAGCTGTCACTCGTTACCTCCGATTGGGAGTCACATGAATAATAACCACCACAACATAGAAATGAACACCTAGAAACCAACATAGAAATACACCCAAAAGAAAATGAACAACCCTGGCTCAATAATCAAAGTCCATGGAGCCAGAGTGTCACAGTACCCCCCCCTAAAGGTGCGAACTCCGGGCGCACCAGCATACAGTCTAGGGGAGGGTCTGGGTGGGCGTCTGTCCATGGTGGCGGCTCTGGCACTGGTCGTGGTCCCCACCCCACCATAGTCACTACCCGCTTACGTAGCCTCCTCCAAATGACCACCCCCCAACTAAACCCCACAGGATTAAGGGACAGCACTGGACTAAGAGGCATCACCGGACTCAGGGGCAGCACCGGACTAAGGGGCAGCACCGGGCTAAATGGCGGATCCTGGCTGGCTGGCTCTGGCGGATCCTGGCTGGACGGCTCTGGCGGATCCTTGCTGGACGGCTCTGGCGGATCCTGGCTGGACGGCCCTGGCGGATCCTGGCTGGACGGCTCATGGCTGGCTGACGGATCTGGCTGCTCATGGCTGGCTGACGGATCTGGCTGATCCTGTCTGGCGGAAGGCTCTGGCTGATCCTGTCTGGCGGAAGGCTCTGGCTGATCCTGTCTGGCGGAAGGCTCTGGCTGATCCTGTCTGGCGGAAGGCTCTAGCGGCTCCTGTCTGGCGGAAGGCTCTAGCGGCTCCGGTCTGGCGGACGGCTCTGAAGGCTCATGGCAGACGGGCGGCTTTGCAGGTTCAGTACAGACGGGCGGCTTTAGCGCCGTTGGGCAGACGGGCAGTTCAAGCGCCGTTGGGCAGACGGGCAGTTCAGGCGCCGTTGGGCAGACGGGCAGTCCAGGTGCCGTTGGGCAGACGGGCAGTTCAAGCGCCGTTGGGCAGACGGGCAGTTCAGGCGCCGTTGGGCAGACGGCAGACTCTGGCCGTCTGAGGCGCACCTTAGGCCTGGCGCGTAGTGCCGGAACTGGAGGTACCGGGCTGAGGACACGCATCTCAGGGCTAGTGCGGGGAGAAGGAACAGGCCGGACCGGGCTGGCGACGCGCACCGTAGACTTGGTGCGGGTGGCAGGAACAGGCCGGACCGGGCTGGCGACGCGCACCGTCAGTTTGGTGCGAGTGGCAGGAACAGGCCAGGTCGGGCTGGCGACGCGCACCGTAGACTTGGTGCGGGTGGCAGGAACAGGCCGGACCGGGCTGACGACGCGCACCGTATCCCTGGTGCGCAGTGGCCGGAACAGGCCGGGTCGGGCTGGCGACGCGCACCGTATCCCTGGTGCGAGTGGCCGGAACAGGCCGGGCCGGGCTGTCGACGCACACCGTATCCTTGGTGCGTGGAGCAGGAACAGGCCGGGCAGGGCTGTCGACGCACACCGTATCCTTGGTGCGTGGAGCAGGAACAGGCCGGGCAGGGCTGTCGACGCACACCGTATCCTTGGTGCGTGGAGCAGGAACAGGCCGGGCAGGGCTGTCGACGCACACCGTATCCTTGGTGCGTGGAGCAGGAACAGGCCGGGCTGGGCTGGCGACGCACACCGTAGGGTCTGTGCGTGGAGCAGGAACAGGCCGGGCTGGGCTGGCGACGCACACCGTAGGTTCTGTGCGTGGAGCAGGAACAGGCCGGGCTGGGCTGGCGACGCACACCGTAGGGTTCTGTGCGTGGAGCAGGAACAGGCCGGGCTGGGCTGGCGACGCGCACCGTAGGTTCTGTGCGTGGAGCAGGAACAGGCCGGGCTGGGCTGGCGACGCACACCGTAGGTTCTGTGCGTGGAGCAGGAACAGGCCGGGCTGGGCTGGCGACGCACACCGTGGGCTTGATGCGTGGGTAGGAACAGGCCGGGCTGGGCTGGCGACGCACACCGTGGGCTTGATGCGTGGAGTAGGAACAGGCCGGTCCGTACTGGGAACACACACCACTGGCTTTAACTGGGGATCAGGAACGGGCCGGACCGGACTGGTAACACACATCAGTCTCTCACGCCGTGCCGCAACAACTTCCCTTCCTCTACTCGCCAATGGCTCCCGTAATCCGATAGCCTTCTCTCCACGTCTCCCTGTGGCAGCCTCCTGCTGCCCAGCCGCCTAAGCCATGTGCCCCCCAAAAACTTTTTGGGGTTGCCTCTCGTCCTTCCAACGATGATGGCCCTGCTGACGCCGTTGCTCCTCTCTCGCCAGGGCCTTGATCTTCCCCCAAGGTCCCTTGCCCCCGAGCATGTCCTCCCAGGACCACGATTTGCCCACCTGGGCCATCGCCAGCCTCTCGATCTCCTTACCAGGCGCTTCCTCCCATGTCCAGCTGTCTTGCTCCTGGACCCGCTGCTTGGTCCTTCTATGGTGGGTTTTTCTGTCCCGATCGTCTGAAGGAGCGGACCAATACGCAGCGCGTGGAGTGAACATGATGACTTTATTTAATTAAAGCAACCACGAAAAAACAACAAATGACGATACGTGAAGTCCTCTGTGACACCGACAGAACATCCAACACTGGAACAAAAACCCACAAACACACAGTGAAACCACAACAGTTTAAATATGGCTCCCAATCAGAGATAACGAGCCGACAGCTGTCACTCGTTACCTCCGATTGGGAGTCACATGAATAATAACCACCACAACATAGAAATGAACACCTAGAAACCAACATAGAAATACACCCAAAAGAAAATGAACAACCCTGGCTCAATAATCAAAGTCCATGGAGCCAGAGTGTCACAAATATCAACAAATCTTTATGGAGTGTGAGAGCGAAAAACCTGTCTGGCAGCTTTCTTTCCAAATATCCATCAATCAATCAAGACAGTAAAATTATCTCACGGCCCCTCTGCCCCAGGCAACCACTTAAGTACTCCAGATCAAATCATAAATCTTTATCAATGCATTTTAAACTATGATACAATGGAATACACATGAACGCCTCAGCAAACAAAATACAATCAAAAAATGTCCACATTCAGGCTGGTCGACCCATCGGACCCTGTGGATTCTCTCTGTCCCTGCCTAGACCCAATATCCCTAAGCATCCACGAAATAAACAAACATCTGAGATCCCCACCCAACATCTGAGATCCCCACCCAACTACAGAAAATATCATTCTTCAAAAATTTATACAGAAAGAATATGACACAAATTATGTATTACACATGCACATATGTCTATATATCATTGCAGACACTGGAATGTAGTCCACTACACTTCATCTCCTCAGCAGTGTCGACTTTCAATGAAACGTCGATGATGAAATCTGAACATTTCCACACCTTCCTTGTTCCACTTCCTCCAGTCCATTCATATTGTCCATGTTTGAGTATTCGAATCCCCTCTTCACATTCCCCCATATGCTTCTGGAAGAAAAGAAAAGACCAAACAGTATCTTTTGCAAAACAACACATGCAAATTAAAACATCAATATCAACAATAATATAAAAATGATATATAAAATGAATCACATTCCATTTCCCCCCTTTGATTCATCATAAAATACTAAAATCACAATAATATGTAAAAACATGTATAAATGATCTGATATTCAAAATTGATATCTATCCATCAATACTCCTTTGAGTATTGACAGAAGGTTAAACCCTCTTATCGTTTCATTTGTAAAACCCTGCAAAGTATAGGTAATATTATCAATGTGATCTGCCAAAAATTTTACACCATACCATGGAAAAAGTCCCCACTTCTCTCCTAGACTTATCCTCCAATGGTAGGCTTCCAGACAATGAAATTTCTCTCTTTCAGAATCTGTTTTATCTGTTTCCGGTGCTTCCCCTCTTTTAATGGTAAAAACCTCATATGGAAGCTTCAACTTCAACATATAACAACATCCTTTCCATCCATTGGGTAAGAATATATGTATTCTTTCTCACCACAAACCCCAGATGTTTCTAAAATTTCCAATAGTCACATTGCCATGCAAAAGCTGATCTTTACCATCAAAGTCCTGCTCTTCTTACTAACTGGAACATAAAAAGTTACATTATATTTCTCATTACTAACCTTATGTTCATGCTTACCCAAGTCATCATATAATCATCACAATCTGATATTCCCCTAAACATCCCCTTTCCATCATATGTTTTATTTGAACAAAAACAGCTTTTAGCCCTCACGGGTTTCACCTCCAATGCTTCAGGAAGCGCTGTTAACTGATTTTCCATCCTAT
This sequence comes from Coregonus clupeaformis, assembly GCF_020615455.1. Lineage (NCBI taxonomy): Eukaryota > Metazoa > Chordata > Actinopteri > Salmoniformes > Salmonidae > Coregonus > Coregonus clupeaformis. The sequence continues at coordinate 59,957,102 of NC_059220.1, read as the reverse complement.
CTAACAAATTCACATAGGGTAATTCATTTAACCAAGAACACTTAAACCTAGGCCTAAACAAATGCTTCGACAACGACATTATTATATCTGTTAATGATTGTTGCATATACAACAGCCATGATAAAGCATAAGATTGACACGTACTTGATAGAGGTTGAGCCACCTTCTCTAAGATTCAACCCCATGTGCCTGGTGCTGGAATTCTCAACAGACATCGACCCTCAAGATTCCTCACTGATCTTACAGAATGAGTTAACTGCTGGAACCATAGATTCCTACCTGCCCATCCATCTTTAATTTACAAAACAGAAGAATCAAATCCATATGCCTTCCATTTAGTCTGTCTCTTCCCTAACGAGCGGTATTGTTCAGATATATCTTCTTGTCTTCCATCAAAATCAAAGAACTCATCCTGTACCTCCATGATAGTATTCTCCCTGATCTTCCCCTCTAACATTACGCAAAATAAGTGAGCAATCACTCATAACCCTCTTCCACTTCATATCGTTGTACAAAATATACTTCCTTTGACTACTTCTAGTCCTCATAACAACACTTCTTCTCCATAATTATCTCTCCACATGGGAGGAATGTCCTTTGACTAGATGAAACAGCTCCATAATTATCTCTCCACATGGGAGGAATGTCCTTTGACTAGATGAAACAGCTTCTACTTCTGGTCCTGATAAAAACACTTCTTCTTTATTATATTTCCACTGAAGTCTAAATTTCCCTTCACCACTGTTCTCTCTCTTGTGCACTGACATAGAAGCTGAGCTGACTTTCCTAGAGTTCCTTCAACCCTAGTTTTCTTAACTTTTTAGTCTGACTTTTTTCCACAATTTTTTCAAAAACCATTTCACTGATTTATCCACAAATTCCTTTCCCACTAATTTGAGGATATTTGATCGGGAAGTCCCCACCTGCTTATGACTTCTTTACACAAGAACTTGGCAAACGATTGAGCATATTTTAGCTTAGTTGGACATCCTATGCACCTCTTGGTGTAGGAATGTAACCAAGAATAACAGTCACACCCCTGCAAACATTATTTTTCAGACAGATTGTGCACCTGCCTATGACATAGTCAACCCGTTCAAGCAAATATGGTTCCCAAAAACCCTACTCCTTTGTGATCTTTCTCCTAACCTCCCCCCTTGCAACATTAGCTGACCCATATCTTCCTAAATCATCAGACCTAATAGGTCTAGAGGCGCTACTATCAACCCCTCATGGTTTCTCCAAAGACAACAATGTATTGCTACTCTAAGGATTTTTTCTATTGTCTTCAAAACAACTGCTTTTGAAAGTCCTTCAATTTCTGGTTCAATCCCTTGGATTGCTTCATCTTTCAATGGAAACTGATTCTTCCAAGGAGGTCTGGCTCCTGGTTGAAGTTCAACTTTCACTTCAATTGGGCTGATTTCACTGTCAGTGTAGCTGTAGGTGGGTGTGGTGGTGGAATCAGGCGCAGGACGCAGAACGTTAGTCCAAAATACTTTAGTAGATGCACAAAACACAAGCACGAATAAATGCCCTGAGGCGAGAACTCCGCACGTAGGTGAAAACAAATGGGCGCACTAACAGGTGCGACAAAACACTCCAAACACTATGGAGAATAGCTCAACCGAGCAAACAGTAGAATTACTAGCCAACCGCACGACAGTAAAACAATCACACACAACACTTGACAAACACAACGAGAACTTATAGGACACTAATGACACTAAACGATAACAGGTGTAACAACAATCAGACAAAAGCAAACGAACATAGAAACATGCAACGGTGGCAGCTAGTATTCCGGAGACGACGAACGCCGAAGCCTGCCCGAGCAAGGTAGAGAGGCAGCCTCGGCCGAAACCGTGACAGTACCCCCCCCCCTTGACGCGCGGCTCCAGACGTGCGCCGACTCCGGCCTCAGGGACGACCAGGAGGACGCGGAGCAGGGTGCGTGGGGTGCCCACGATGGAATTCCGTCAGGAGAGACGGGTCCAAAATGTCTCTCCTCGGCACCCAGCACCGTTCCTCCGGGCCGTACCCTCCCACTCCACTAGATATTGGAGACCCCCATCCGACGTCTCGAATCCAAGATGGACCGCACGGAGTACGCCGGTGCCCCTCGATGTCCAATGGGGGCGGAGGAGTCTCCCTGATCTCACTTTCTTGGAGTGGGCCAGCTACCACCGGCCTGAGAAGAGACACATGGAACGAGGGGTTAATACTTTTATACTCAACAGGTAGTTGTAATTTGTAACACACCTCGTTCAATCTTCTCAGGACTTTAAATGGCCCTACAAAGCGCCGACCCAGTTTCCGACAGGGCAGGCGGAGGGGCAGGTTTCTGGTAGAGAGCCAGACTCGATCACCAGGTGCGTACACCGGTCCCTCACTGCGGTGGAGATCGGCGCTCGCCTTTTGACGACGGAGTGCCCGCTGCAGGTGGACGTGTGCAGCGTTCCATGTCTCCTCCGAGCGCCGCACCCACTCATCCACCGCAGGAGCCTCGATCTGGCTCTGCTGCCAATGTGCCAGAACCGGCTGGTAACCTAACACACATTGGAAAGGGGTTAGGTTAGTGGAGGAATGGCGTAGGGAATTTTGGGCCATTTCGGCCCAGGGAACGTACCTTGCCCACTCCTCCGGCCGGTCCTGGCAGTATGTTCTAAGAAACCTACCCACATCCTGGTTCACACGTTCCACCTGCCCATTACTCTCCGGGTGGTAACCCGAGGTGAGGCTCACCGAGACCCCCAACCGCTCCATAAAAGCTCTCCAGACTCTGGAGGTAAATTGGGGACCTCGATCAGACACAATATCCTCGGGTACCCCGTAGTGCCGGAACACATGGGTGAATAGTGCTTCGGCGGTTTGCAGGGCAGTAGGAAGGCCCGGCATAGGGAGCAAACGACAGGCCTTAGAAAACCGGTCCACAACGACCAGTATAGTGGTATTCCCCTGTGAAGGAGGAAGGTCAGTGAGGAAATCCACCGAGAGGTGAGACCATGGTCGTTGTGGAACGGGCAGGGGTAGTAACTTACCCCTAGGCAGATGTCTAGGCGCCTTACACTGGGCGCACACCGAGCAGCAGGAAACATAAACCCTCACATCCCTCGCCAACGTGGGCCACCAGTACTTGGCACTAAGACAGTGCACTGTCCGGCCGATACCAGGGTGTCCAGAGGAGGGTGACGTGTGAGCCCAATAGATCAATCGATCCCGAACCTCGAGCGGAACGTACTTCCGACCCTCCGGGCATTGAGGTGGACTAGGGTCGGTGCGTAACGCCCGCTCGAGTTCAGCATCGACCTCCCACACTACCGGTGCCACCAGACAAGACTCCGGCAGTATGGGAGTGGGCTCCACGGACCTCTCCTCCGTGTCATACCGCCGAGACAGTGCGTCTGCCTTACCGTTCTGTGACCCAGGGATGTACGTGATCTTAAATGTGAACTGGGTCAAAAACATATTCCACCTCGCCTGGCGAGGGTTCAGTCTCCTCGCTCCTCGCTGCCCGGATGTACTCCAGGTTACGGTGGTCCGTCAAAATGAGGAAAGGGTGTTGAGCCCCCTCAAGCCAGTGCCTCCACACCTTTAGGGCCTGTAACACGGCTAACAGCTCCCTGTCCCCTACGTCATAATTTCGCTCCGCCGGACTGAGCTTCTTGGAATAAAAAGCACAGGGGCGGAGTTTAGGTGGCGCGCCGGACCGTTGCGAAAGCACGGCTCCTATACCGGCCTCTGACGCGTCCACCTCTACCTGAAATGGTAAAGAGGGATCTGGATGCGCCAGCACCGGGGCCGAGGTAAACAGGTCCTTCAGCCTCCCAAACGCCCTGTCCGCCTCGGCTGACCACTGCAGACGCACCGACCCCCCTTCAAAAGAGACGTTATGGGAGCTGCCATCTGTCCAAAACCCCCGGATAAACCTCCGGTAGTAATTCGCAAACCCCAAAAACTGCTGCACCTCCTTCACAGTGGTTGGCGTTTGCCAATTACGCACGGCTGACACCCGGTCTACCTCCATCTTCACCCCTGACGCAGACAACTGATAACCCAAAAAGGAGACCGACTCCTGGAAAAACAGACACTTCTCTGCCTTGACATACAGGTCCTGCTCCAACAGCCTCCGCAACACTCGGCGCACCAGGGCCACATGCTCGACTCGGGTAGGCGAGTACACGAGAATGTCATCTATGTACACGACCACCCCCTGCCCCTGCATGTCCCTGAAGATCTCATCCACGAATGATTGGAAAACTGAAGGAGCGTTCATCAACCCGTATGGCATGACAAGATACTCGTAATGGCCCGAGGTGGTACTAAAGGCTGTCTTCCATTCATCGCCCCCCCTAATGCGCACCAAGTTGTACGCGCTCCTGAGATCTAATTTAGTGAAGAAACGCGCCCCGTGCAATGACTCCGTCATGGTCGCAATCAGCGGGAGTGGATAACTGTACTTCACCGTGATCTGATTGAGACCACGGTAATCAATGCACGGGCGTAACCCACCATCCTTTTTCTTCACAAAAAAGAAACTCGAGGACGCAGGGGAAGTGGAGGGCCGTATGTATCCTTGTCTCAGAGATTCGTCTATGTAAGTCTCCATAGCTCTCTTCTCCTCCTGAGACAGAGGATACACATGGCTCCGTGGGAGCGCAGCTCCTGCCTGGAGGTCTATCGCACAATCTCCCCTGCCTATGGGGAGGCAACTGCGTCGCCCTCGACCTACTGAACACAATAGCCAAATCCCCATACTCAGGGGGAACGTGCAATGCGGGCACCTGGTTTGGACTCTCCACCGAGGTAGCCCCTACGGAAACGCCTAAACATCTACCCACACACTGGGCAGACCACTCCATCAGAGCCCTCTCCTGCCACGAAATAGACGGGTTATGGGTACTCAACCAGGGCATGCCCAGCACCACCGGATACGCAGGCGAGTCGATCAGAAATAGCTGGATCATCTCCTGATGACCCCCTGCGTACACATCCTAAGTGGCGCCGTGACCTCCCTGATCAAGCCCGCACCCAACGGACGGCTATCTAGGGCATGAACGGGGAAGGGGACGTCAACAGGGAGAAGGGGAATCCCTAAGGCTAAACAAAATCTCTTATCAACAAAATTCCCAGCCGCGCCTGAATCTACCAGCGCCTTATGCTGGGAATGAGGTGCGACCTGTGGAAAACGCACAGGTATACAGAAGTGTGCAACAGAGAGCTCTGGGTGAGTGGGGCGCCTACTCACCTGGAAGGGCTCCCCAGTGCGGGGCCTGTCGTCTTCTCCCGAGGAGGCCATCCCCAGCACCTAGCCGCGGTGTGTCCTCCCCGACCACAGTTGGTGCAGGAGATGGACCCCCTCGTACTCCGACCCCTCCTCTCTCTAGCGCCAGCGCCCCGAGCTCCATGGGGCACGGCTCGGAGGCGCTGGAAGGTGAAATGGACGGACCCCCTCGGGGACGTCCGCGGGTAGCTAGCAGGGTATCCAGCCTGATGGACATGTCGACTAACTGGTCGAACGAGAGGCTGGTGTCCCGACAGGCCAGCTCTCTACGGACGTCCTCACGTAGACTACAGCGGTAGTGATCAATGAGGGCCCGCTCATTCCACCCTGCATCCGCCGCTAGAGTCTGGAATTCTGACGCGAACTCCTGGGCACTCCTCCTCCCCTGCCGGAGGCAGAACAGACGCTCCCCGCCGCTCCCCTCCGGGGGATGGTCAAACACCGCCCTGAAGCGGCGGGAGAACTCGGCGTACGTGATGGTAGTAGCGTCTATTCTCCTCCACTCAGCGTTGGCCCACTCTAACGCTTTGCCGGAAAGGCAGGAGAGCAGGGCAGACACGCTCTCGTGTCCCGAGGGCGCCGGGTGCACGGTGGCCAGGTAAAGCTCCACCTGGAGAAGAAAGCCCTGACACCCGGCAGCAGTCCCATCGTAGGCCCTCGGGAGCGAGAGTCGAACTCCTCTGGGTTCCGGAGCGGGAAGGGGCTGACTCGCCGATGGTGAGGGCAGGGAAGATGGCGGTGGGGGTGTCCCTCGGGTCTCCCAGCGTTGGAGGGTGGTGATCACTACCTGCAGGGCGGACCCCATCCGCAGGATCTGGTCATTCTGCTCCCGGACTCTGTCCTCCAACGTCTCCTGTGCGGCTGCGGCTCCTGCTGATTCCATTCGAGCGGGTGTGTGATTCTGTCAGTGTAGCTGTAGGTGGGTGTGGTGGTGGAATCAGGCGCAGGACGCAGAACGTTAGTCCAAAAGACTTTAGTAGATGCACAAAACACAAGCACGAATAAATGCCCTGAGGCGAGAACTCCGCACGTAGGCGAAAACAAATGGGCGCACTAACAGGTGCGACAAAACACTCCAAACACTATGGAGAATAGCTCAACCGAGCAAACAGTAGAATTACTAGCCAACCGCACGACAGTAAAACAATCACACACAACACTTGACAAACACAACGAGAACTTATAGGACACTAATGACACTAAACGATAACAGGTGTAACAACAATCAGACAAAAGCAAACGAACATAGAAACATGCAACGGTGGCAGCTAGTATTCCGGAGACGACGAACGCCGAAGCCTGCCCGAGCAAGGAAGAGAGGCAGCCTCGGCCGAAACCGTGACATTCACAAGTCCAATATCGGTACTATTTTGAGACCACAAACATTCTTGAACTTGTTGCAACATCTCCTCTTTCATAGGGTCTTAATCCATCTTCACACTGCAAATAGATTCATGTGTCATCCGTACAGCTTGTGGCTCTCCTTGTCCTTGAGCCAAAATCATTATTTTGAGAAATCGTTGATCTTCACTCCTCCAAATCCCCAAATTCTCTTTCATCAGTACGAAAACAGCTTTCTCTGATTCTGTCTTCATTTCTCCTATTTGCTTCTGCTCATAGCCTTCAGAAACCAACAAGGTCACATGTGGCACACTCTTCTCAATCTCCAATTCTTTGTCCAGATAATCGTCTGTGTTTATCTTCATAGCTGCTCCTTGTAGTCCTAAAATTATTCAACATGAGCTGAGTTGAACTTTCTTTGGTTGATTACTCAACCATTCCTCTGAGTTCGATTGGGCAGCATTCTTGAAATACTTGAGCTGAGTTGAAATTGATATTCCAGAAGCCTCGCATCTGGCATATTTTCCCCAATGAATTTCTCCCATATTTTAGCCTGCTTCAAAAAGTCTTCACTGAGATTTCTAATCCAGAATACTGTAGAAGAATCCATCTCTGTCATCATCAACAATTGGTAAACCTTTTCCTTTGGCACTTCTACCAGACAGCCATCTGGTGTACATTTTATTTTACAGTTCAACTTACACAATGCATCTCTTCCCAACAATGCAATAGGTGTATGTTCTGATACCAGTATGGGTATTGTAATTTTCTGATTTTTATAGCAGAGCTCAATTGGTTCCATAAGAGGAATCAACTGTTTCACTCCCTCAAATCCCTGTCCTAATTAGTTGATTGGACATAGTGAGATGTGTAACATCTTCAGGCCCAACAAAGATAAAAGCAACTCCGCTATCCACCATCACTTCCAATGGTCGGTTGATTATTTTCACCTCAATTGTTGGATCTTTTTCCAGTCCTGATGCTACCAGCTGACACCCCCCTTTCGGATCTTCTGGGCACCCCTAGAATCCTTCCTCCTGGCCCCTATAAGGGTTCACCTGTCCTCCAGATGATCTTGACTTGCCCCTGTATCTTCCTCTGAAATTCCCTCTTGTGTTTCCTTCTGGCCCATTACACTCACAGCAAAGTCACCAACCTGTCCACAATCATAACACACTTCTGAAGATTGCTGGAAGTATGGCTTAAATCTTCCTCCTCTTCCTCTTCCTAAGCCTTCTCGTCCTCTTCCTCTCCAATTCTGTGTCTGTCCAGCGACTGGCTGTGGATATGAAACAACTGGTACCGCTATTGGTGGCTGGTACAATTGCATTTGACCTGGTCCAGTTGAAGCTGTAGCAGTGATTGTTGACTTGGTGCACACTGATTCTTCATAACCAAAGCTTGTTTCTTCTCCTTCTTATTCTCCACCAGTTGTATTTCATTGAGTTTTCTGAGAGTTTCTTGGTCCTGTTCTTTCTGGTTGTGTTCCTTTTTCCTGTACAGATCCACTTGATGGGCTATATGATCTGTATAGACAGCTTTCGTCATGCTTCCAAGTCCAACCACCTCTGCCAGTTTGCTCCTTACAGGTGAGGGCAGTCCCATCTGCAGTTTAGCTCTCAAAATTGACTGCTCAATTTTACTCACATCTGGATCATTTCCGGTAATATTTTTCCACACTTGATGAACTCTTGACACATAGGCTCTCGGATTTTCTTGTTGTCCTAGTGGGTCAATCAGAATGTTGTCAGGATGCACATTTGTTGGAAACGTATCTTTCAGTGCTCTCCACAGCCGATTTCTACTTGCAGCCAACAATTCAGGGTCATTCACCGCAGTCCCCACATATCTATCAAGTCCAGCTCTCTGAAAAATGTCTTCCATATCTGGAATCCCAAGGAGATTAGCCAAAAGTCTCTTAATGTCTCCTATGGCAGACTGTGTTCCCACCATAATTTCTTCCAATTTTGAAATCCAAGGATATGCTCCATCTTGAAGAGTAGGCAGCTTCTCAAATATATCTGACATATCGGTATTCTCCAAAGGCTTATACTGCCCTCAAATTATCACTGGCATCATCTTCTTACTTGTGGTCTCTTTCCTTGGACTCAATGTATACTTCTTCTCCAATTCTTGGGATACTTTTCTAACAGTTTTTTCTTCTGTATCTTTAGCTTCTTGAGTTGTTCTTCCAGTTCTCTTACTTCTTCTAAATTATTCTCCTTATCCAGGCATGATACGCATCGGTCTATATCTCTTTCTATTTCTTTTGTGCTAATCATTGTAGGATAAAATCCTCTTGAATATGAAGCACCTTTAATCTGCAAATCTTCATCACATTCTCCATCTTCACTTTCATCAGAGATCGAATCTCTTCTTCTTTTTCCAACTTCAATCACCCCTTCTTTCCTCTCTTGCCAACCTCCGTCTGATCACAGGGTCATATCCACCCATGATCTCTTCTGAATCACTCTGATCATCATCATCTTCAAGTTCCATCCTCCTGAACCTCACTCCACCCTTAGTTTCCAGACATCTCGTTTTCTTCTTACTTTTTGAGTTTTGGATTCATGTTTATGGTTGTTTCTGCTTGTCCTCTCTCTATTATTCGTTCATCTTCATCTCTGATGCAATAATCACCCTCCTGTATGATCATTGGAAGCTGAGGATAGACGTCCTTACACTCTACTTATTTCTCGTAAGGTGGGGGTCTTTTTGCTGAATCCGTATGTGAGAAAGGTGTATTGACTTCTGCCAATAGTTTTTCTGTCACCTTCACCTCTTTTGCCATTTTCTCTATACCTCTGTTTCTTTTATCGTTGGTATCTTTTATCCGTTTTTGTCCTTCATTTTCAAACAGCTTAAGAACACCCGGCTCTCTTTGTCTCTTTTCTTTATGTCGTTCCCTTTTTTTCCCTTCTTTTGCTCTGCCTTATAAATTGACACAAGGACTTTCATTATGTTGATGATGTCAGAGTTAAGAGTCTCTTCCACTTGCCATGGTTGTTCAATGTCAGGCCAAGGTGTATTCCACTTTCCAGATAACCTTGCTATACCATTAACTAGAGGATTACTATTTTCTACTACATCAACAGGAGTAATTACTTTCATAGTTTTGATGTCCTTTTTCCCATTGTAACAACTCTTTTATATTCCTTTATTGTGAATTATTTTATTATTTTAGACTATGTAGCTTATGGTTCCCTCCCTTTTTTTTAAACTTTTTTCCCCAAAATTAATTAATTAATCAATTAATTTATTAATTTATTCATCAATTTATTAATTTATTCATTTTTATTTTATTTTATTTTACCAAATTATTGATTAGTGGCAATCTTACCACATCCGATCAGGGAAAGTAAAGGAAAGTGGTCAACTTCAGAGCAATCCAAAAAAGAAAGACCTCTAATCCAGCAACACTACAGCACTCACAAACCAATTGCTTAATAAACACCCAATTACCTTAATTTTACAGAATAATGTCAGTGCTGGATTTCCAACACAACTCTAATCAAACCAACTCATTCACAAAAACTCAAATGTGCAATTCTTTAATTACATCAATTGATCAGTCTGTTGCCAAGTCCCAAATTGTCACAACATGAAATATGCTAGGCACACAAAATATCCTCTATGGGAAGGTAAGTTTTGTAAACAGAGCAGTACTAGCCTTGATTTGACTTGATCCGTTGCAGCACACCCTGTCGCGTGATGCATTCGTCAGCACCTCCTCTCTCTCTCTGTCTCCTCCTTATCGTCTCTCATATCACAGAAGAACAAAGGAACAGACAATAATTTAGTATTTTATGCACTCACTGGGTTATTTCAACCATGCAATACTCCTCTAGTCATACTTATGTTCACACTCGCGCTAAGAAATAAGAAAACAGCTTAACTCAGGAATATTATAAATAGCTCAATAACATTTTATTTTATTTATTTTTAATCCGTCAACATATCTCTCATTTATCAATTCAATAGATCTCAATCAAATAGTTTCATCGTTAAGCAACAGCCGATTTAACAAACAGAATACTTTATTCGTGTGTAAGTCTCCCCCTTCTTCTCTGTCTGCATGTCACAGCAGCTCAGTTTAGGCAGGGGAGTGGCATATTTGCTCTACGGAACGCTAAACTCATAAAATCCCACACATGCGTAGTTCATTCACCAATGCGATTTCAGAGTGAGAAGAGCTCCCAAGCAGCTCTCTCCAAGCTAAACAACAGAAAGTAGACAGACCAGCTGTCCCTCCGTTATTTCCCCCAACACAGACAAACAGTAACACTTAACAGAACTCACAAACCAACACAAAACATAGAACACAAATCCTACTTCGAAGTTACTTATCTTTACTTATCCTAATCTGCAGATTTATAGTTATTTTCTTATCCATTACAAAACATCTCTATACACTCTTAAAATCCTCCCTTTAGGCTCATAATCTTCTAACAGTTATTAAACGTTCTCTTTTTATAGAGACTCATAAGATTTTAACTTTAACTTACATATTTCTTTACAAAAACAAAAACCCCTGTTCTCATAGCCCTAGTCGACAAACTGCAGAGACCTCCCCTTTTTTTTTTTTCACACACACACACAATTCAAGAGGCTTGTATCCGTTCCTACGGATCTCTAAAGCATGCTACCATCGCTCCTTATTTTTAATTGTTCCTAAATTTATGCTACCTCTGAGTTTGCAGATATTCAATGAGCGGTTACATCGAACATATACCTCGTCAACTATAAGTCGAGCGGTAACTTGCAACCGAATGTATCTACCACAAACTCCAGTCCCCGGAACTGACCTAAAAACAACCTAGTGAGTTTTCAGGATTTTCAGCCCATCCTAATGATCGCCTCGTTTGAGGGCTTGCCATAGATCAACGACGTCCTAATTTGTATACATTTTCTCCTTAGTTCCTGGCCTTATTCCTTCATTCTATTCTTTTTTGAATTTTATTCAAGCAAAATATCTCTGTGTCCAGTATTATCAATTCTTATAGACACTCCCCCCTGTTTGCGTTGCTTTCAACGCAAACAAATTTAGAAGTTTTGAACGGATTCTCATCACACAGCAAATAACAGCAAAGCGCACATGCAAGTTCTTAACGGTGCATTCATTCAACGCACACACACGGACACACGAACTGACCAGTGCCCAAAGTGGTGAGAAAACTCACCCTTATCTGCCGGACTCTGGAGCGAGAGTCAGCTCGGCGCCCATGAATGGAACGCTGAGAAAAGACGCAACACGGCCCAAATACCTCGTCGCCATTAATGTAGCGTCCCTGGGTGGGCACCCTCGTCGCCATTAATGTAGTGTCGAGAACGATGCTTAGATGCTGTGATGACAAGAAATCCGCTGACACTGTCCTCAATTGTTTATTACATTGAAGATTTCAGCGCCAATTTACAGACTTCTGCAGACATCTGGAGAACAACCGGCCCAATCTCTTAATATGTTGTTCTCTCAGTCCTTTGTCCCAACCAAGGTATATATATCCTATGTAACCTGATATGGCCGCCATTTCTTCCAGTTCTCTGCTGCCAATGACTGGAACGAATTGCAAAAATCTCTGAAGCTGGAGACTCTTATTTCCCTCACTAACTTTAAGCATCAGTTGTCAGAGCACCTTACCGATCACTGCACATGTACACAGCCCATCTGAAATTAGCCCTATATTGTTATTTATTTTGCACCCCAGTATCTCTATTTGCACATAATCCCTTGTACATCTAGCATTCCAGTGTTAATACTAATTGTAATTATTTTGCACTATAGCCTATTTATTGCCTTACCTCCATAACTTGCTACATTTGCACACACTGTATATATATTTTCTGTTGTATTTTTTTTTACTTTATGTTTTTTTACCCCATATGTAACTCTGTGTTGTTGTTTTTATCACACTGCTTTGCTTTATCTTGACCAGGTCGCAGTTGTAAATGAGAACTTGTTCTCAACTGGCTTACCTGGTTAAATAAAGGTGAAATAAAAATAATAATAAAAAAATAATAATATGGGTGTTTTCCCCCACAGACCAATCCCAGGACGCCACATAACAAACTTCCTCTGTTTTAGGGTGCCCCTATAGAAATGCTCTCCAGATGCTTCCACAAGCTGAGTCAACTTCCTCTAAGACACCATTTGCAACCATCAGCAAAGTCATAAATTGTCTAGATACTACAAGTGGTTTAAGGGGAAACATTTAAATGTCTTGTAATGGCCTAGTCGAAGCCCAGACCTCAATCCAATTGAGAATCTGTGGTATGACTTAAAGATTGCTGTACACCAGCGGAACCCATCCAACTTGAAGGAGCTGGAGCAGTTTTGCCTTGAAGAATGGGCAGAAATCCCAGTGGCTAGATGTGCCAAGCTTATAGAGACATACCCCAAGAGACTTGCAGCTGTAATTACTGCAAAAGGTGGCTCTACAAAGTATTGACTTGGGGGTGGGGGTGAATAGTTATGCACACTCAAGTTTTCTGTTTATTTGTCTTATTTGTTGTTTGTTTCACAATAAAAAATATTTCGCATCTTCAAATTGGTAGGCATGTTGTGTAAATGAAATGATACAAAATATCCATTTTAATTCATGGTTGTAAGGCAACAAAATAGGAATAATTCCAAGGGGGGTGAATACTTTCGCATGCCACTGTACAAAAATATAAACGCAACATATAAAGTGTTGGTCCCATGTTTCATGAGCTGAAATAAAAGATCCCAGAATGTTTTTCACATCCCTGTTAGTGAGCATTTCTCCTTTGCCAAGATAATCAATCCACCTGGACAGGTGTGGCATATCAAGAAGCTGAGTAAACAGCACGATCATTACACAGGTGCACCTTGTGCTGGGGACAATAAAAGGCCACTCTAACATGTGCAGTTTTGTCACACAACACTATATCACAGATGTCTCAAGTTTTGAGGGAGCGTGCAATTGGCATGCTGTCTGCAAGAATGTCCACCAGAGCTGTTGCCAGAGAATTTAATATTAATTTCTCTACCATAAGCTGCCTCCAACATAATTTTAGAGAATTTGGCATTATGTCCAACCGGCCTCACAACCGCAGACCACGTGTATGGCGTTGTGTGGGCGAGCGGTTTGCTGATATCAACGTGGTGAACAGTGTGCCCCATGATGGCGGTTGGGTTATGGTATGGACAGGCATTGAAGTTTAGGCGCAATTTAGATTTTTGCCACTAGATGACAGCAGTATGTGTGCAAAGTTTCAGATTGATCCAGTGAAGCATTGCAATACTGGACTATTTTGTATCAAGTCTACCCAAATGTGCCGAATTGGTCAATTGATACATCTTCAAGTACATAACTATAGAGAACATTCAAAATGTAAGTTTACACACTCCCAGGAATGTCATACATGATGGATCATTAGCTTATACACTAACTTTCCACATCTAGATGGCCGGGCAGGGTGGGTGTGGAGCCAGAGACAGCAGGGGTTCAAACTGTAGAACCAAGTTCCTACATTTGAATATAAAAATTGATTTTATCAAACAAAACTATGTAACATTTATCTCTGGGACCCTTAGGATGACAAATCAGAGCAAGATTACTGAATGTAAGTATATTATTTACCTTCAGATGTGAACGTATCAAACCAGTTGCCATGATAAGTTTTTTGTTGTTGTGCACTCTCCTCAAACAATAGCATGGTATTTTTTCACTGTAATAACTACTGTAAATTGGACAGTGCAGTTAGATTAACAAGAATGTAAGCTTTCTGCCCATATAAGACATGTCTATGTCCTGGAAAGTTTGCTGTTACTTACAACAGTCATGCTAATCACATTAGCGCATGTTAGCTCAACCGTCCCGTATACGGGACACCGATCCCGTAGAGGTTTTAAGGTATCTGTGACCAACAGATGCATATCTGTATTGGGAGTCACGTGAAATCCATAGATTAGGGCCTATTGAATTTATTTCAATTGACTGATTTCTTCATATGAACTGTAACTCAGTAAAATCAATGAAATTGTTGCGTTTATATTTCTGTTCAGTATAAATTGTTATTGAAGAAACTCACTTGCTATGGCTTTATATCACCAGCCATCACATGGTTGGAGAGTTATTTTTCCAATTGAACCCAGAGAGGGTTCTTGAATGGAAGCTTCTCTAACATCAGTGCGGTGTCCCACGGGACCATTGCCTTTGGCTGTTACTCTTATCTATTTTTACAAATGATTTGCCACTGGTCTTACATAAAGCTAGAATGACTATGTATGTGGATGATTCCACACTATACATGTCAGCACCCAAAGCCAGTGGGCTCACTGAAATTCTAAATAAGGAGTTACAGTCAGTATCAGAATGGGTGATTCATAATAAACTGGCCTTAAATACATCTACATCTATAAAAGCATTGTCTTTGGTTCAAAACATTCTCTAAGACCTAAACCTCAACTGGAGTTGTGTATAAAGGGTGTGACCACTGAGCAAGTTGAGGAAGCTAAACTCCTAGGTATAACATTGGATGGTCAATTATCATGGTCAAGTCATATTGACAAAGTTCTTGTGAAGATGGAGAGGGGTATGTCTGTTATTTTTCTGATTTTTTTTTTACAACACAATCAACTGTACTAGTTGTTCAGGCTCTGGTATTGTCCCATCTTGATTACTTTCCGGTAATCTGGTCAAGTGCAGCAAAGAAAGACCTAGCAAAGCTGCAACTGGCTCAAAACAGAGCAGCACACCTTGGCCTTAACTGCACATCCAGAACTAACATCAACAGCATTACATTTACATCATTTAGCAGACGCTCTTATCCAGAGCGACTTACAAATTGGATGCGTGCCAGTCTGTCCTGGTTGATGATTGATGAGAGATTAACTGATTATCCTAGTTTTAATGAGAAGTATCACTGTAATGAATATTCCAGATTGTTTGCATAAGCAAATAATATTCAGCTCAGACACCCATACATACCCCACAAGACATACCACCAAGGGTGTCTTCATAGTCCCCAAGTCCAAAATGAATTCCCGGCAATGCACAGTATTATAAAGAGCCATGATCACATGGAACTCCCTTCCATCTTCAATTACTCAAGCAAACAGCAAAATTACCTTAAAAAAAATATGAAACCACATCTCATGGAACAATGGGGACTGTGAGGACACACACACACAAACACGCACACACAGACACACATTATTTTTTGTTTGTATTATTTTTTGTATTTTTTGTTTGTTTGTATATCATTGTATTTTCAAATTGTGTGACTGTCCTTGTCTATCAGCATACCAGTGTTTTGTTACTTGTCATGTTTTGTGTTTTTTGTGGACCCTAGGAAGAATAGCTGCTGCCTCTGCAAAATCTAATTAAGATCCAAATAAACAAACAAACTGTATAATTACATTTGGCTGGGGTGGATGTGCTCTCATACTCAAGCCCTGAATAACATGGAGAGATGACGGATACACAGGAAAAGTAATTATGCTTATGTTACCTTGAGGGGTGTGGAGGAGGATCTATTTTACCTTGAACTTATTGGAGATTGAATTATGTTCCAAGCAGTTTGATTTAGTATTGTACATAGGAGGGACTGATTTGAGACCCTTTTCAGTGTCTCTATGTCCTTTGTACATACACATTTATTCACAACAAGACTTGTTAGAGACAAGCAGAAAAGACAACCAAAATCATTTGTCGGATTGGCATGCGCAAAAAAAAAAGTATTTAGTAATAATGTTATTTCAACATGACATTTACTTTCATGGTGTATTTGTATTGGCAAGACAGCATGTTATTAGGGGTTACAAACTGTCCCAGCTTTTGTTCATATGTATAATACAAATATTTGAAAAGAATATCCTGTGAAACTCCAATAGTTGCTTAGAACTGAATGGGTGTTCAGAAATAGAATGAGGTCCCTCTCACTGATCCCTGCTGGGAGGATAGGCAGCCAACAGACATAGCTCCTTGTGAGGGCAGCCAGTGTGCTCTTCTCTGCCCAGTCTTCTCTCCTGTCTAAGAATGGCTTCAAGCTGCTGTAGACAAACTTCAGAGGACTTTGTGTAGATTCTGTATAATTGACTGAGCCTTTCCCCAATGCAATGATAAAACGGCAAGCTTAACCTTGGCTCGAGCACCAAGACGATGGCATCGAAAAGGAGTGTGATCTTTAAATCCACACTTAATTTCCATAAAGACTGGGAATCATGTGTTGTGATTGGGAATAAATAAATACAATAGGTGTTGCCCACTCATCGGGCTTTGTGATGCAATTGTTTAGGATGAAAGGTATTTTTATTGATTTGAGCAGCTGCTTAACACCAAGCACTTGAGATGTTTACACGTGGGGTTTTGTCACACCAGCCTTCACTTTGGCTCCACCCCCTGTCCAGTTCAGGCATTCGGCGTCGCCAGCCTTCTAGCTTCTGCTGAACCTACTGCTGGCAAACGCCCTTCACTCATCAACCCCGGACTTGTCGTGTCATTACTACACACACCTGGTTCCAATCCCCACTCTATCACTGTATATAATGTGCCTTGCAAAAATGTTCATCCCCCTTGGCATGTTTCCTATTTTGTTGCATTACAACCTGTAATTTAAACACATTTTTATTTGGATTTTATGTAATGGACATACACAAAATATTCCAAATTGGTGAAGTGAAATGAAAAAAAATACTTGTTAAAAAAATTATAACAAATAAATAACGGAAAAGTGGTGCGTGCATATGTATTCACCCCCTTTGCTATGAAGCCCCTAAATAAGATCTGATGCAAACAATTACCTTCAGAAGTCACATAATTTATTACATAAAGTCCACCTGTGTGCAATCTAAGTGTCACATGATCTCAGTATATATACACCTGTACTGAAAGGCCCCAGAGTCTGCAACACCACTAAGCAAGGGGCACCACCAAGTAAGTGGCACCATGAAGACCAAGGAGCTCTCCAAACAGGTCAGGGACAATGTTGTGGAGAACTACAGATCAGGGTTGGGTTATAAAACAATATCCAAAACTTTGAACATCACAAGGAACACCATTAAATCCATTATTAAAAAATGGAAAGAATATGGCACCACAACAAACCTGCCAAGTGAGGGCCGCCCACCAAAACTCACGGACCAGGCAAGGAGGGCATTAATCAGAGAGGCAACAAAGAGACCAAAGATAACCCTCAAGGAGCTGCAAAGCTCCTTAGCGGAGATTGGAGTATCTGTCCATAGGACCACTTTAAGCCTCCACAGAGCTGGGTTTCACAGAAGAGTGGCCAGAAAAAAGCCATTGCTTAAAGAAAAAAATAAGCAAACACGTTTGGTGTTCGCCAAAAGGCATATGGGAGACTCCCCAAACATATGGAAGAAGGTACTCTGGTCAGATTAGACTAAAATTTAGCTTTTTTGGCCATCAAAGAAAACGCTATGTCTGGCGCAAACCCAACACCTTTCATCACCCCGAGAACACCATCCATGGTGACAGACTCATGCTGTGGGGATGTTTTTCATCGGCAGGGACTGGAAAACTGGTCAGAATTGAAGGAATGATGGATGGCGCTAAATACAAGGAAATTCTTGAGGGAAACCTGTTTCAGTCTTCCAGAGATTTGAGACTGGGACGGAGGTTCACCTTCCAGCAGGACAATGACCCTAAGCATACTGCTAAAGAAACACTCGAGTGGTTTAAGGGGAAACATTTAAATGTCTTGGAATGGCCTAGTCAAAGCCCAGACCTCAATCCAATTGAGAATCTGTGGTATGACTTAAAGATTGCTGTACACCAGCGGAACCCATCCAACTTGAAGGAGCTGGAGCAGTTTTGCCTTGAAGAATGGGAAAAAATCCCAGTGGCTAGATGTGCCAAGCTTATGGAGACATACCCCAAGAGACTTGCAGTTGTAATTGCTGCAAAAGGTGGCTCTACAAAGTATTTACTTTGGGGGGTGAATAGTTATGCACGCTCAAGTTCTGTTTTTTTCATCTTATTTCTTGTTTGTTTTACAAACAAATATATTTCGCATCTTCAAATTGGTAGGCATGTTGTGTAAATCAAATGATATAACCCCCCCCAAAAATTATTTTAATTCCAGGTTGTAAGGCAACAAAATAGGAAAAATGCCAAGAGGGGTTGTTATGATGAGTTTCTCGGGTATCAAGTAATTCAGGATGCAAGAATATACTTAAACAATTATATGGAGAGTTCATACAAATATTTAATAGACACGGTACCGTGGTTCGTCTAACAAACGGCACATGCTTTGCCTCTTGTCATCCGAACTACTAGACAAAGAAAATATCTTCTTATAGTCCCTGTTACATATTGCTTCCACAACATCTGGTAACCATCAGTTGGCACTCCCTTCTTTGATGGTATTACCCGGTACCCAAGTCCATCTATCAATCATTCTAAGATAAACCACCAGAAAGCTCCCTTCACATACTGGAATCCTTGTTATTCAGACTCTGCGGCACCAAGAGTCACTTATCTAATAAATGTAACCTTGTTCCCACAACACCGTGAAAACACATCATAACAATCCTTCATTTGTTTTTCTCTTTGTGGTAAGTAACATTCCTCAGATATTTTACTAGGCAAGTCAGTTAAGAACAAATTCTTATTTACAATGACGGCCTACACTGGCCAAACCCAGACCAATTGTGCGCTGCTCTATGGGACTCCCAATCACGGCCGGTCGTGATACAGCCTGGAATTGAACCAGGGGGTCTGTAGTGACGCCTCAAGCACTGAGATGCAGTGCCTTAGACCGCTGAGCCACTCGGGAGCCCAACATTACTTAACCCCAACAATTCACATAACTTCATATAAAATAAAATGTTCTCCAATCAGTAGTATAGATATATGATTAGAATCTAAACTATGCCAGATAACTGAGAATTCATACCCTCTACCTTCTATACCTGAATCCAACCAGATTCTCAATATATTTAATCAACAAAGGTATACATTCTCAGTCACCTGTCTCATGCACAATCAAACATCTCAAACCTGCTATGGACTCAGTCTGAGATGAACTACTATATATTCATGCTAAAAATCTATGTAGTCAAAACCTTACTGATATATAAGGAAAAAATCCCACATAGACCATCCCTATTTCTTAAATGACAACCTTGCATACATCATTTTCAAATATACCCATCCTCATGCTACCAAGAAAAACATACATAGAAATAAATTCTTAACATCATGACATCATCCACACAAATACAATGATATGACACTTTCTAAATTACATTGAGATTATAATATATTCAGATTAATATATTTCAATAAAAATAACATCAGTCTTCTTATAATATAATATGCCATTTAGCAGACGCTTTTATCCAAAGCGACTTACAGTCATGTGCGCATACATTTTTACGTATGGGTGGTCCCGGGCATCGAACCCACTACCCTGGCGTTACAAGCGCCATGCTCTACCAATTGAGCTACAGAGGACCACATTCTTCATCCATGTTCATTCAGAGGAACCCCAAGCTTTTCTCTGATCACTTGGGGCACTATCTGATCGACTGAGGTAGTCTTGTTTCCATATCTTCAATCCTGTAAACCTTAAATTCCACTTTATACAGTTCCAATTTAACATTCCCTATTCCTCAATCAACGTGATCAATGGACTCTACACTGGAATAAGATGATATAGATGAAGAATTAGTATTCTTAATGCCTTCCTGCATGTCTCTAATATTTCCCATAGCTTTAGTTCCTCTGGTCCTCTGTAGCTCAACTGGTAGAGCCCGGCGCTTGTAACGCCAAGGTAGTGGGTTCGATCCCCGGGACCACCCATACACAAAAATGTATGCACGCATGACTGTAAGTCGCTTTGGATAAAAGCGTCTGCTAAATGGCATTTTAAATTATTATTAAATTAATTTAGTTAAATTCCCAAGACCTTCCTCATTCTGATAGTAAGTATGTACAAC
Organism: Coregonus clupeaformis; assembly: GCF_020615455.1. Taxonomy (NCBI): domain Eukaryota; kingdom Metazoa; phylum Chordata; class Actinopteri; order Salmoniformes; family Salmonidae; genus Coregonus; species Coregonus clupeaformis. The sequence goes on along the minus strand of NC_059220.1, from coordinate 59,936,553 downwards.
ATGCATCTCTCCCTATAATCACATACATTCCCCCTTTATCTACTATAATAGCATCCAATGCTATGCAATTATCAATAAGTGACATTTCAGACCCAATTGCTTGAAAATCCAAGACTGTTAAAAGGTACCATCTTCAATTCTGTTCAACCCTGACTCTGTTCCCCTAATATGCCTGAGGAGAGATACACAGGATAACACTCTGGTTTCAGTCCCTGATAAATCAGTACATTCTTGGACTAGTTAGGATTGAGGAATTCAACCAAAAGTCAGATCAGATGAAAATAGCATAAACATTCCTATGTCTCAAATACACCAAAACCCCATGATAGGAACCAATTAAGTTGTTGCCTAGCAACAAATATATGTACCACTCTAAACATCCATATCAATACCTCCCAATACTTCAAATGTATATAGTGACTAATATGTGAATACGGTAACTTAATAATCAACATATTCATGATTTCAGTCACAATCCTCACATTAACTTACATGTTTCAAACAGAAAGATTCAAAAGTTTATATTCGAAATACATCATATAAGTGTATCCTAAGACATTACCATAATGTATTGCTGTTTTAACCATAATATCTACATAAGACAGTTATCTAAATTGTACAAGCAATACCCTTCAATTACTAATATATACTAACGATTTACTTAAATCACTCAGTCATCTTATAAATTATAACCAAAACCAAATTACTTAACTCAACCAAATGTAAAATGACAATTCTTAATGATTCACATTGGTCCTATCACTCAAAATTAAAACCCTCAACTTTAGCACCCATTACAACTGTCAGAGTGTACACGTATATTAACATACAGTATAAATATCCATAATTATATTATGACCTTCCTAATCCTGAGAATAAATACAGATCATTATCTCAATGCATTCTTAATACTATTAATTTAGCAGTGTATATACCTCCACCGGATCCTTGTCAGCTCCAGCATCCTCAGCTCCCTCATCTCTAGGTCGTCGGTTTCCTCGTAGTAGTCTGTTGCAGTGGTTTACATGATACCAGGTCAATCTCCCCTCTATCCATACATCTGTTGGTGTAGAATGTGTGACGAGGTATGGTCCTTTTAGCACTGAACCTTCTTCCTTCTCTAGGGTTTAGGATCATGCAGAGTCCTTCTCCATTTATCAACATCACTCTGTAGAGTGTGCCCTTCTGTCAGCGTACTATTAGGTACATTGAGAGTCCCTGCTGAAAAGACACACAGACACAGACATCTTCCTACAGTGGGACACATAGATCTAAGTATCTGTCTCTGCCACTTTCCCCTCCATCGAGGTAGCCAGCAACACCTAGTACTGACTTCCCCACCTAGATTCTGTCAATCTCTTACTTCTGTAATCCTTTACTGCCACAAAGCCTCCAAGGTGCATACATTGCCCATACTCTCCTGTTAGGTTTGGGCAGAGTTGTCTTCACACATGGGAAGAAAGTCTTAGCAAAATTGTTAGGTGAGACACAGTATGCTACTTTACCCTGTCTTCTTATCAGTCAGGAGAAGGCTTGAGATTAGGAAGTGCACAAGCTTGCAGCTTGTTGCAGTCCACTAGTTTAATAGACAGGCCTCCTCTACATACTGCCTTATACCACAAATGTTCACCTAAAACATTTAATCTAACCCATATCATATTAATTACTACTGCTCATATTCTTACTACAACTTTCATATTTACCAAAAATCCTCACATCGTGCTTCATGCGTTCAAAAACAAAACAACGACATCGTTTGTTGAACCAAAATAATAAATGAAATTAAAATGACAACCTTTGATAATACCTTAATTTAATTGTATCCCATAAGATAATTCAAGAATAGTAATATTGACTAGCGACAGGTATCACTCTTTCAGGGATAGCGCTCTCTCTCTGTCCTTGTCATGGTCCGAATCATATAAATAAGACTATTGCCAAATTATAAAATTCTTCATAATTATCAGTTTTATAAATTATCTTCAACTCAGTATAACAAATGACCTTAAATTCCTCATCCCATGCCTCTAGGCTTTCCAGTGTGGGTGATCAATTCACACTAGAATGTCAGGACAGAGTTCAGAGGTCATTCAAAGCCTTCAAAGAAGTGTTTAATTCTATAGTAGACTAATAATTTAACAACAGTCAAAACATTTCATAAATGTTACTTATCCCAAGTGTACATTTAGTCCTCATTACATTTCTTCTCACAAGAAATCACGTTCACCCAAAACGTACTCATAAAACTACAACTTCAGAAAACTCAGTGTGTGCCCCTTTGAGACTTATCATCTCTAACCTGTGAAAAACCCCTAAAATAAAAATAAAAACCCTATATAAACATACTAGGTGGGTTTTTTTTGTTTTGTTTGAAAAACCCAATTGGAAAACAACAAACAAAAATAGCCAGGCCCTATTTAATTTGGTCGCTCCCTTTTAAGGCCTAATTATAAGACAGCCAAATTTTACTAACTGCTCCCCCCAGCCCACAGACTTGGGAAACATTCCAATGAGAGATAAAGAAATCCCCATTCTCCTGGGAGAGAAAGTATACATTTCGCTAACATTCAGTTATAATCAGCAATCCAAAGATAGTAATTACACACAACACATGATGCAGATATACACCGTCAATAATCGTTTGTTTCAATCTCTTTCCTCATAACTACAGTGAGGGAAAAAAGTATTTGATCCCCTGCTGATTTTGTACGTTTGCCCACTGACAAGGAAATTATCAGTCTATAATGTTAATGGTAGGTTTATTTGAACAGTGAGAGACAGAATAACAAAAAAAAAAAAACAGAGTGCTCCTAATCTCAGCTTGTTACCTGTATAAAAGACACCTGTCAACAGAAGCAATCAATCAATCAGATTCCAAACTCTCCACCTTTGCCAAGACCAAAGATCTCTCCAAGGATGTCAGGGACAAGATTGTAGACCTACACAAGCCTGGAATGGGCTACAAGACCATCGCCAAGCAGCTTGGTGAGAAGGTGACAACAGTTGGTGCGATTATTCGCAAATGGAAGAAACACAAAAGACCTATCAATCTCCCTCGGCCTAGGGCTCCATGCAAGATCTCACCTCGTGGAGTTGCAATGATCATGAGAACGGTGAGGAATCAGCCCAGAACTACACGGGAGGATCTTGTCAATGATCTCAAGGCAGCTGGGACCATAGTCACCAAGAAAACAATTGGTAACACACTACGCTGTGAAGGACTGAAATCCTGCAGCGCCCGCAAGGTACCTCTGCTCAAGAAAGCACATATACATGCCCGTCTGAAGTTTGCCAATGAACATCTGAATGATTCAGAGGAGAACTGGGTGAAAGTGTTGTGGTCAGATGAGACCAAAATGGAGCTCTTTGGCATCAACTCAACTCGCCGTGTTTGGAGGATTATGAATGCTGCCTATGAACCCAAGAACACCATCCCCACTGTCAAACATGGAGGTGGAAACATTATGCTTTGTGGGTGTTTTTCTGCTAAGGGGACAGGACAACTTCACCGCATCAAAGGGACGATGGACGGGGCTATGTACTGTCAAATCTTGGGTGAGAACCTACTTCCCTCAGCCAGGGCATTGAAAATGGGTCGTGGATGGGTAATCCAGCATGACAATGACCCAAAACACACGGCCAAGGCAACAAAGGAGTGGCTCAAGAAGAAGCACATTAAGGTCCTGGAGTGGCCTAGCCAGTCTCCAGACCTTAATCCCATAGAAAATCTGTGGAGGGAGCTGAAGGTTCGAGTTGCCAAACGTCAGCCTCGAAACCTTAATGATTTGGAGAAGATCTGCAAAGAGGAGTGGGACAAAATCCCTCCTGAGATGTGTGCAAACCTGGTGGCCAACTACAAGAAACGTCTGACCTCTGTGAAGGGTTTTGCCACCAAGTACTAAGTCATGTTTTGCAGAGGGGTCAAATACTTACTTCCCTCATTAAAATTCAAATCAATTTATAACATTTTTGACATGCGTTTTTCTGGATTTTGGTTGTTGTTATTCTGTCTCTCACTGTCCAAATAAACCTACCATTAAAAGTATAGACTGATCATTTATTTGTCAGTGGGCAAACTGTCATCTCAATAGTTGAAGTCAACTACTTCTTAAATCTTTGAATTATTCCCAAAAGGTTGTAAATCTCTTAGTTTGAATAAATTAAACAAAGAACCAATTCTGCAATGGTCAGCATATTTAATCAAGAGAGCGCTCTGTAACAAAATGTTCGTACAATCTTTTTATACCCACACGTCAAAGAAAATATCCCACCCCGCTTTAGGCGGGCTGTATTTTTCCACTGTACACATCTTGTAAGCTCACACCTGTGTTTAGCTCATGTGATTTTCCTCTGCTCTCCTGACCATCAGGTCACACACACACACACACACACACACATGTTCTTATCATAGTCTACTCCTTGATCGGGCAGGCTGCATTCTTTAGTTATCGCCGTCCTCACAATATCCTGCAAGCCTTTTCACTCCCCTTTCCCTGTGTGTTTTTGGAACCAGTCTCCTGTTATTGGTTTCAATCGTTTTGCACTTCTGCTTGCCTAATTACAAGACACAAATACTCTGTTGCTGGGATATAAACACATTTGATTAACTCTCTAAGCTCTAGTCTACTAATTAGTCATACATTATTAGTTTAACTGAGGGTGTGACATTTTAGTAATATCTTACTCACACATTTATTTATCAATCCACCCTTTGACTAAATTTCACACACACATTTAAAATACATTCTTATAAAATGAAACACTCAAAATATACATTGTTATGAAATGAAACACACACATCAAAGCATATAACTTGATTTGCATATAAAATGAATCACTAGTACAAAACACACTATAATAACACAATTTGCCTGGCATGCTACCAAATTTGACTTCCAACCATAACACTTCTTGTTAATATTTTCGTTATGGTCTTCATTTGAAAAGATAGTATACTAAACATTAAAAATTGTCTCATTTAATACAGGTTCATGAGGTTTGAAATCTTCTGCATCCTCCACTAGAGCGGGAGGATATAGGTCGTCGTTCCATCGGTCTGAGTAGGGGATGGCCCATAGCTGGGCTACTGCATTCTCCAATGCCTTGCTCACAAAGAACAAGCATACCCATACAAGCTATAGCTGCACCCAGAATAGTTGCAACAATAGTTTTCCATTTACAAAACATTTCATCAACCCATCCAGTCAATGATGTATTCACCCCCCAGTTCTCAGCCCATTCTTCACTCAATGCAGTGAGACCTGCCAGTGCTCTAGTTACTGTACCATCTGGGGCTGTGTTGTTGGGGATAAACGTACAACAATGACTTCCCACCATCCTGCAAATCCTGCCCTTCTCTGCTAAAAGCATATCGAGAGCCAACCTATTCTGCCAGGTCATGAGTGAGGTGGCGGATAGTTGTTCTGAGATTCCCTTTACTGCATCCCTTGTCTGATTAATGAACCGTTGTTGATTGTAATAGATGTAATTAATCCAGTCAACATTTTTATTAATTGTAACCCACCAGAAAAACGTTGTTGTAAACCCTTCTCCAATTTGATCTGCGATTCGCATTACTTTGGTATCTATAACATTGATAATCTCCGGGAGTCATGGCGAATTGGGGTGGCTTAACATTCTCTTTTTTTAAGCGGATATTTTAATGTCAGAACAATTAGGTGAGGTTTGGTTTGATCCCAAATCTATCATACAAGAGAACATGGTCTGAGGCATAGGTGCAGTTAAAAGGGTTGGCCTACCTGTTGAACAGGCATAGTTTGACCCAACGCCCTAGCTGTGTAGTTCATCCACTTTACCCAGAAGTTCTCTTTTGAAATTCCTTCTACTTCTCCTTGGTTCATTTCCTGCATGAGGAAATCTTCTACCCTTGGTGGTTTAGTGCTATTGAGGATTCCCTCTGAGGGCCTTCCAAAGGGTGTTAGACTAGTTTTTGATACCTCTGGTGATAACATTGGATCTACCTGCTGTTCTGTCTCAGGGGTGGAAGATTAATTTCTCTCCTGAAAAATGAGCCTCACACATGTATCTTCCCCGACATCATCATCACAGACTCAATAGTTCCTTGCTATGTCATCTTGCATAATTGACTTTACCGTTATCACCAGTTCCGTTTTACATTTATCATGGGTTTATTTAATTCCCCATCGGTGTGCTGCGTCCATCCCATTCTCATAGTATGTTCCCCAGGTATGTTTAAACACCTTTGCCCAAGGACATATGCTATCCCCAGTGCAAATGTATTTACCATACCTTCTAGGACCTTCCTTTCTTGTACACGCCCCCCTCTTACCAATGTCCCCAAAACCTCCTAACTCTTCATGGGAGAAGGCAAATGGTACTTTGAATCCCCCATCTTGTCCTAAACTGACTTTAACTATAAAATAATCATTCCCCCAATAGTCTTTTTTGGTTTCAGTATTCCTACGAGATCGAATCAGTGCCTTGGTATTATTTGTTCATCATTTCCCTGTTTAGGTTGACCTGGATTAATCCATAATATGGTTAACACGATGATGCAGCTCAGAGTCCCCCGAAATCCCCCAAAACCGCCATCTCAATCCTGTCCCTGACCCACCTGCCTGGTACTTCCCCATACCCACACCTCTAGGAACACCCCACAGTGATGAACGGTCAGGGTAGGGTTTCTTCGTTAACAGAGTTTACCCCCGAACCCTAGTGGTTCAGTTCTTCTCTTTAACTCTGTGTGTGTTCAACGGTGCTGGTATGTGGGCGTACCTTTTTGCAGTGGGTAACGTGGACCCAAGTGGCTCTCTCAGCTATTCTTACAGCGAAGGCAGTTACCAATGTGACTTGGTATGGTCCCTCCCAGCGGGGCTGCTTCCAGTCTTTCTTCTTTAAGGATTGGATCCACACCCAGTCACCTGGTTGGATAGAGTGGGTTACCTTCTCCTTTAGTTCTCCTGTGGGGCACAAAATCTTTAACATACGGGTTTGGTTAACGAACATTCTCCTCATGTGTTCTGCTAATGTATCTACTGCCTCTATGTCTGCCTGTTCTAGTCTACCTAACTCAGGCATTCTGTATGGTCTCCCAAATACCTTCTCGAAGGGGGATAACCCATCTTTATCTGGGGTTACTCTAATGGTGATCAATACCATCGGTAGACATTGTACCCAATTTCTTCCCTTCACCCCATGATAACTCTATAAAATCAATTTCCAATTGCTGGACTGGATATTTTGCCAGGGGATATTCCCCCTGGGGTGCTCTCTCTACCTTGGTGATTATTCTGTACACAGATGACACATCTGGAACAAAACATTTTTTTGTGTGTGTAATTCGTTATACCCTAGGCCACAAAGTGTTTCCTAAGTGTTTCCTAACCTGTTCCTGCTCTACCAAAGTTTTTCGTAACCTGCTCTACCATCCCCCTTATTGACACATGACTTTACTCATGTGTCAATATTTCCGCATATCAAAACGGTGACTTTAATCAAATTAATAATTTATCCTTATGCCAGACATTATCTCGTAGGATTGCCCCTTTCTTTTTCCACATGTTCAATTCTTTATCCTGTCTTCTTTACAGTATGAAAATGTATGCACTCACTAACTGCAAGTCGCTCCGGACAAGAGCGTATGCCAAATGACCAAAATGCAAAATGTAATCAAGAACATAGGAAATATCTGTTTCCCCGTATATTGTTCCTGTCACCCTTCTTAATGTCATATTTCACTCATTTGCCAATATAATCCCTTACTTCGTGTAAGTAAGCAGTAATATTTTGTTCCCAGGCATCTATACAAAAAAAAAAAATGGATACGTTGTCTCCTACTGTCCCTTAACATATACTGTAGGGGATTTTCCTCAATCCTGAAAAAAAAAAATAATAATAATCTCCCCCTTAGAACACATTGGATAACTCCATGTTTCATTAAATTCACTAAACCTATAAATAACAAACCCATAACCACTTTCCGGTAATCTACTGATTTAAACCTGTTGCATTAATTTATTAAAATATAAACCTATTGTTTAATAAATCCAGAACCTACGAAAAATGTTTACTATGCCATCAGCCTAATAGTAAAAATGATCTCCCATTGTTCAATGTGAACTGTCTGCATAACTCACTGTTGTATAAACAAACCATTCAGACATCCGCTTCACATTACCCTCTGCTTTGTTTACTAAATCCTGGCATTAGTAAATTCTATCCACACACCACCAAAAACGACTAACATACAGTGGGGAAAAAAAGTATTTAGTCAGCCACCAATTGTGCAAGTTCTCCCACTTAAAAAGATGAGAGAGGCCTGTAATTTTAATTATAGGTACACGTCAACTATGACAGACAAATTTAGAATTTTTTTCCCAGAAAATCACATTGTAGGATTTTTTATGAATTTATTTGCAAATTATGGTGGAAAATAAGTATTTGGTCACCTACAAACAAGCAAGATTTCTGGCTCTCACAGACCTGTAACTTCTTCTTTAAGAGGCTCCTCTGTCCTCCACTCGTTACCTGTATTAATGGCACCTGTTTGAACTTGTTATCAGTATAAAAGACACCTGTCCAAAACCTCAAACAGTCACACTCCAAACTCCACTATGGCCAAGACCAAAGAGCTGTCAAAGGACACCAGAAACAAAATGTTAGACCTGCACCAGGCTGGGAAGACTGAATCTGCAATAGGTAAGCAGCTTGGTTGAAGAAATCAACTGTGGGAGCAATTATTAGGAAATGGAAGACATACAAGACCCCTGATAATCTCCCTCGATCTGGGGCTCCACGCAAGATCTCACCCAGTGGGGTCAAAATTATCACAAGAACGGTGAGCAAAAAATCCCAGAACCACACGGGGGGACCTAGTGAATGACCTGCAGAGAGCTGGGACCAAAGTAACAAAGCCTACCATCAGTAACACACTACGCCGCCAGGGACTCAAATCCTGCAGTGCCAGACGTGTCCCCCTGCTTAAGCCAGTACATGTCCAGGCCCGTCTAAAGTTTGCTAGAGTGCATTTGGATGATCCAGAAGAGGATTGGGAGAATGTCATATGGTCAGATGAAACCAAAATATAACTTTTTGGTAAAAACTCAACTCATCGTGTTTGGAGGACAAAGAATGCTGAGTTGCATCCAAAGAACACCATACCTGCTGTGAAGCATGGGGGTGGAAACATCATGCTTTGGGGCTGTTTTTCTGCAAAGGGACCAGGACGACTGATCCGTGAAAAGGAAAGAATGAATGGGGCCATGTATCGTGAGATTTTGATTGAAAACCTCCTTCCATCAGCAAGGGCATTGAAGATGAAACGTGGCTGGGTCTTTCAGCATGACAATGATCCCAAACACACAGCCCGGGCAACGAAGGAGTGGCTTCGTAAGAAGCATTTCAAGGTCCTGGAGTGGCCTAGCCAGTCTCCAGATCTCAACCCCATAGAAAATCTTTGGAGGGAGTTGAAAGTCTGTGTTGCCCAGCGAAAGCCCCAAAACATCACTGCTCTAGAGGAGATCTGCATGGAGGAATGGGCCAAAATACCAGCAACAGTGTGTGAAAACCTTCTGAAGACTTACAGAAAACGTTTGACCTGTGTCATTGCCAACAAAGGGTATATAACAAAGTATTGATAAACTTTTGTTATTGACCAAATACTTATTTTCCACCATAATTTGCAAATAAATTCATTAAAAATCCTACAATGTGATTTTCTGGATTTTTTTCTTCTCATTTTGTCTGTCATAGTTGACGTGTACCAATGATAAAAATTACAGGCCTCTCTCATCTTTTTAAGTGGGAGAACTTGCACAATTGGTGGCTGACTAAATACTTTTTTCCCCCACTGTATTTGCATACACGTAACTAGAAAGCATGAATTTAATTCCATTCTTGCTTAACCAATGCAAATCAACATTTCTCATCACCCAATTTCTATTACTTTTTTCACACAGGAAATCCTCTACAATCTCTACCCTCATCTAAATGTACCACGATACCTATCCGTGGATGTGCTCTGTCGTATGCGGCCGCGACCGGGAGACCCATGGGGTGGCGCACAATTGGCCCAGCGTCGTCCAGGGTAGGGGAGGGAATGGCCGGCAGGGATGTAGCTCAGTTGGTAGAGCATGGCATTTGCAACGCCAGGGTTGTGGGTTCGTTTCCCACGGGGGACCAGTATGAAAAAATGTATGCACTCACTAACTGTAAGTCACTCTGGATAAGAGCGTCTGCTAAATGACTAAAATGTAAACGTAAAATGTGCTGATCTCCATTCTCAATGTTGACCCAATCAGTGATCCTCTTACCCTTGGATACCCACTGGCCCATGTCTTTCCAGTCCTCTGCTGGCTCCTTTGCTAGGGACACATGTGGGTTCCATTTCTCTCTTAACAGTCTCTGACTTTGGGGCCCTAGTTCCACTTCCACTGTTGCGTGGGTGTTGTCATAGTGAAAACATTTTAGTGCTACAGTTCTTTCTGTGGTTTTAAATAGTTATTCTTCATAGATTGAATCAAGACCTGGGTGTTGGTTATACAGTGGGGGAAAAAAGTATTTAGTCAGCCACCAATTGTGCAAGTTCTCCCACTTAAAAAGATGAGAGAGGCCTGTAATTTTCATCATAGGTACACGTCAACTATGACAGACAAATTGAGAAAAGAAAATCCAGAAAATCACATTGTAGGATTTTTTATGAATTTATTTAAAAATTATGGTGGAAAATAAGTATTTGGTCACCTACAAACAAGCAAGATTTCTGGCTCTCACAGACCTGTAACTTCTTCTTTAAGAGGCTCCTCTGTCCTCCACTCGTTACCTGTATTAATGGCACCTGTTTGAACTTGTTATCAGTATAAAAGACACCTGTCCACAACCTCAAACAGTCACACTCCAAACTCCACTATGGCCAAGACCAAAGAGCTGTCAAAGGACACCAGAAACAAAATTATAGACCTGCACCAGGCTGGGAAGACTGAATCTGCAATAGGTAAGCAGCTTGGTTTGAAGAAATCAACTGTGGGAGCAATTATTAGGAAATGGAAGACATACAAGACCACTGATAATCTCCCTCGATCTGGGGCTCCACGCAAGATCTCACCCCGTGGGGTCAAAATGATCACAAGAACGGTGAGCAAAATCCCAGAACCACACGGGGGGACCTAGTGAATGACCTGCAGAGAGCTGGGACCAAAGTAACAAAGCCTACCATCAGTAACACACTACGCCGCCAGGGACTCAAATCCTGCAGTGCCAGACGTGTCCCCCTGCTTAAGCCAGTACATGTCCAGGCCCGTCTGAAGATTGCTAGAGTGCATTTGGATGATCCAGAAGAGGATTGGGAGAATGTCATATGGTCAGATGAAACCAAAATATAACTTTTTGGTAAAAACTCAACTCGTCGTGTTTGGAGGACAAAGAATGCTGAGTTGCATCCAAAGAACATCATACCTACTGTGAAGCATGGGGGTGGAAACATCATGCTTTGGGGCTGTTTTTTCTGCAAAGGGACCAGGACGACTGATCCGTGTAAAGGAAAGAATGAATGGGGCCATGTATCGTGAGATTTTGAGTGAAAACCTCCTTCCATCAGCAAGGGCATTGAAAATGAAACGTGGCTGGGTCTTTCAGCATGACAATGATCCCAAACACACCGCCCGGGCAACGAAGGAGTGGCTTCGTAAGAAGCATTTCAAGGTCCTGGAGTGGCCTAGCCAGTCTCCAGATCTCAACCCCATAGAAAATCTTTGGAGGGAGTTGAAAGTCTGTGTTGCCCAGCGACAGCCCCAAAACATCACTGCTCTAGAGGAGATCTGCATGGAGGAATGGGCCAAAATACCAGCAACAGTGTGTGAAAACCTTGTGAAGACTTACAGAAAACGTTTTTTCTGTGTCATTGCCAACAAAAGGTATATAACAAAGTATTGAGAAACTTTTGTTATTGACCAAAAATACTTATTTTCCACCATAATTTGCAAATAAATTCATAAACAATCCTACAATGTGATTGTCTGTCATAGTTGACGTGTACCTATGATGAAAATTACAGGCCTCTCTCATCTTTTTAAGTGGGAGAACTTGCACAATTGGTGGCTGACTAAATACCTTTTTCCCCCACTGTACCAGAGAGTACAGTGTAGGTAATCGGGAGACATTTTAGTGGGGCCTGGTACCACATCATCGGCAAGTTCCATTAAGGTTCGGGGAATATCAGTTACCCCCCCCCCCCCTTTACAAGTCTTGACTATACCAATAACATGGTTCCCCCTCCCCACAGATCACCATAATGTCTCTGGCTATGTGTGCTTTCATTCCCCTCTCAGTGGAAATGATGGCCACATTCAATTTAGCCATTACATCAAATCCTAGTAAGTTTTCCGGACACAGCTTAGATATCAGGACGGGTATGGTTTCCTCTTCTCCTGATTGGTCATGTTTTAGGGTTATTGGGGCTGATAACCTTTCAACAAATTGATGACCAGAGGTGGATCACACTATGATTTTCTCCCCATCAATCCTCACTCCCTCTGGTTTGTCGGCTGCACAGATTGCTGTCCTGCAAGCCCCTGTATTGCATAGGAATTTAATTTTCTTACCCATTACTGTCAATGTCAAATAAGGTTTCTGTTCCTGTTGAAGTGCTAGGTCAATAGTAGCCAATTCAAACACCTCACAACTTGGAGCAATGGGCTCCTCAGTCTCCTCCTCACTAGAATCTACTCCCAGCAGAACTGACAAAAAAAACAACACACTGTGATTTCCAGGACACTGCCGCTTTGTTCTGGCCTCAATATCTCCCCGAGAGTTGGCACTCCCTTCAGGTCTCTCTTACTCCTCTTTTTCTTTCCCGTTCTGCTCTTGGTAAACTGCAAACCTTTTAACCTCAATCAGTGTTGCTATGCCCCAGCCAATCAGGGTATTTTTTATTGTTTGAGAAATTTCAGGCCTCATTCCGCTTAAAAAGGCTATTTTTAATTGTTGATTATACGGCCCATCTGCTACCTGTTTGCACTCATGGATTTTAGAAAAATCAGCATGTCCATGGTAGTAATCTCTGAGATTGTTACATAGTTGATTAAGTTTCTCGATACTCTCCGTCTACAGCCCACTGTAAAATAACTCTGTCCCCCCCTTCCTGGGGTCCCAGTCTCCCTTCACAGTTGCCCAATCCTATCCTACCACTATCTGCAATCTCGATGGTTGTGGCCTGTTCTCTTACAGTATTTGCAGGGCACCTCACACTCTTTGGCAAAATGCCCTTCCTGACTACAGTTAAAGCACTTATTCTGCTCATGATGAATTGCATATATTTTAACCTCAGCTAGCGGTGACATTACGCCACCATTCTCAATTGTTTAATCTAGCAAACCCGTAGGCAATGCAAAAAAATGACTACCACGTAATCATCTCACTATTCCTGTTAAATAAGTGAGTCTTTCCATTTGAACCAAGCACGCTACAAACCTTCCATTCTACATCACCAAACCAAATACTTTGTAGTATCTGTCTAAGCAACAGATACAAACAGTTGAATTACACTCAGAAACCCAGTTTTTACTCTAGGCCATTGAAATTACAAAGGAATCCCGCACATAGCAAAATTACACTGGTTTATAATTTTACAATCTGATACAAAATGAAATTCCTTCACTCACACATTTGCATTTTAGTCATTTAGCAGACTCTCTTATGCAGAGCGACTTACAGTTAGTGAGTGCATACCATTAAAAAAATTAATAATAATCATACTGGCCCCCCATTGGAAACGAACCTGGCATTGCAAGCGCCATGCTCTACCAACTGAGCTACACCTTAGCTCTGCAATGTTAATTAGTTTAATGGAATCCCTAAATTGGCTTTGTACTATATTATAAGTTACGTCTATAAATTCCACTTCTTATGGGCAGTTCATTTCTTAAACCTTATCTCTATCAAAGGATCTAACAATGGTACAAACTTAGAAAACCCGTATTCATTATTTCCCACCCATGACGTACGTCTACGTTTGGGTGAGCAAGTTAATACATACATAGTACTCTCATTATGATATTCTCACTTCTCTAGTAAACGATTACACACATAAACTTCATCCTATTTTCACATCGTCACAAACTCCATATAAAACGTTAGAAACTTCTAGGTACTCACATCAAACAATCCCTTCGTGTTTTGTTTAACGATCCTCACTCAACACAAATCAACCTCTTCAACCATACTCCCAGCAGAACCACAAAAAAACAGACTGTATTTTCAAGGACACTGACCTTCCTGTCATTGGGTCCTCACAGGTTCTCTAACCTTCAGGAAACTCAGTCAAAGTCAAGCCTCTCCTTAAATCATATACTTTTCCATTACACTCTAAAATAACATTTTACTCATTTAGCAGACGCTCTTATCCAGAGCGACTTACAGTTAGTGAATACATTACTTTTTTTTTATACTGGCCCCCAGTGGGAATCGAACCCACAACCCTGGCGTTGCGAACGCCATGCTCTATCAACTGAGCTACATCCCTGCCGGCCATTCCCTCCCCTACCCTGGACAACTGTGCGCCGCCCATGAGTCTCCCGGTCGCGGCCAGCTGCAACAGAGCCTGGATTCGAACCAGGATCTCTAGTGGCACAGTTAGCACTGCAATGCAGTGCCTTAGACCACTGCGCCACTCAGGAGACATAACCTCATGCTCTCCCTACCCCTCTTTGATATTATATGATAGGCATTGGTGTATGGAACTACAATATAATGTTATATCAAAGCTTATTATCCAAACTTATATCAACCTATCATACACATTCATATAATTTAATCTGTCCATGCTGATAAATCACTAAGATATGGTTCCACATAGAAAATTTACTTAACATCCATTTGCACATTGTCTGATTTACATTACTTTACAAGAGACTTGTTCTAAATGCAGATTTGTCTCTAATAATGTAATCATTTCCTGTCTCTCTCTTTGAGGTAAACGAAGCTCTAATTTATTCTTAGTGGTGACTGTTTTTCCAGATACCGGTCTACTAAGCTGGCCATTCATTACTGCTATTAGTTCATGCAATATTAGTAATCAAATACCTGAATCAAATCCCCACCTTGATCTTTATTAAAATTGTGTTTGCCTATTTTGTCTTTGGTGCTATGATTCAACAGGCTCACTTGTATCTGCTCGGATTCGTTTTATGCAGTATGAGTTATTGTTCTTTCTCTCTTTCCTGACCGTTTTGAGTAATTCATTTACATTTACGTCATTTAGCAGACGCTCCTATCCAGAGCGACTGACAAATTGGTGCATTCACCTTATAGCCAGTGGGATAACGACTTTACAATATGTTTTTTTGTTTTTGGGGGTGGGGTAAGGGGGGGTAGAAGGATTACTTTATCCAATCCCAGGTATTCCTTAAAGAGGTGGGTGTCACGCCCTGGCTCTGGGGACTCTAATATGTTGAGCCAGGGTGTGTATAGTCTATGTGTGTTCTAGGTTTCACTTTCTGGTTTTGTATTCTATGTTGGCCAGGGTGGCTCCCAATCAGAGACGGCTGTAGCTCGTTGTCTCTGATTGGGAGTCATACTTAGGTAGCCGTTAGGCTTCATTTGGTGTGGTTTCTTGTTCGTATTTGGTTTTGTGTATGACCATTGACTGTCACGTCATCGTTTTGTTGTTTTGATCATTAATATAATAAATATGTTCTCATTCAACGCTGCGCCTTGGTCCTCCTCTCTCACCGACGATCGTGACAGAAGAAACCACCAAGACTTGACCAAGCAGCGTGTCCAGGAGCCATCGCCAGGGAGATCTCTGGCAGATCTCCTTCGCCTCCTCGACTGGGTCAAGCCGAGTGAGGAAGAGAAGGGCTTGACATTGTGGCAGAAGGGCGAAAGGCTGGCGAGGGACATGGAGACCTGGTCCACGGGTAGGAGAGACGGCCAGAAATTTTTTAGGGGGGGGCTAACGCCGTGGACGACGGGCCAGCAGGAGACCGCGGCAGAGCGGCCCAGCGGATTGGCAGAGGAGGCCGCCAGGTTACAGGGGCCACTGGTCGAAGAGGGGGTGGAAGGTGTAGAGGCACGGCGAGAGGTACTGGGGTGTGTTACCAGTCCGGTCCGGCCCATTCCAGATCCTGCGTAGGACCAGTGGTGTGTGTCCCCAGTACGGTCCGGCCTGTTCCTGCTCCCCGCACCAAGTCAGTGGTGCGCTTGCCAGCCCGGCCCGGCCCGTTCCTGCTCCCCGCACCAAGTCAGTGGTGCGCTTCGTCAGCCCAGCTCGGCCCGTTCCTGCTCCCCGCACCAAGTCAGTGGTGCGCTTCGTCAGCCCGGCTCGGCCCATTCCTGCTCCCCGCACCAAGTCAGTGGTGCACTTCGTCAGCCCGGCTCGGCCCGTTCCTG
Organism: Coregonus clupeaformis; assembly: GCF_020615455.1. Classification (NCBI taxonomy): domain Eukaryota; kingdom Metazoa; phylum Chordata; class Actinopteri; order Salmoniformes; family Salmonidae; genus Coregonus; species Coregonus clupeaformis. The sequence goes on along the minus strand of NC_059220.1, from coordinate 59,920,188 downwards.
CTCCCCGCACCAAGTCAGTGGTGCGCTTCGTCAGCCCGGCTCGGCCCGTTCCTGCTCCCCGCACCAAGTCAGTGGTGCGCTTCGTCAGCCCGGCTCGGCCCGTTCCTGCTCCCCGCACCAAGTCAGTGGTGCGCTTCGTCAGCCCGGCTCGGCCCGTTCCTGCTCCCCGCACCAAGTCAGGGGTGCGCTTCGACAGCCCGGCTCGGCCCGCTCCTGCTCCCCACACCAAGCCAGGGGTGTGCGTCGTCTGTCCGGCACGGCTCGTGCCTGTTCCACCGGTGGCTGGTCCGGCACCGGTCAGATGCTTCACGCCGGAGCTAGAGCAATCCGCTCCACCAGTGTGCAGTCCAGCTCCGGCCAGCGGGGCCAGACCGGACCAGGGGTACCTTGGGGGGTTGGAGAGGGAGCGGGGATCAGGCCCGGAGCCGGATCCGCCGCCTAAGCGGAGTGCCCACCCGGTCCCTCCCCTGTGGTATTTGGTGGGCGCGGTCGGAGTCCGCGCCTTTAGGGGGGGGTACTGTCACGCCCTGGCTCTGGGGACTCTAATATTTTGAGCCAGGGTGTGTATAGTCTATGTGTGTTCTAGGTTTCACTTTCTGGTTTTGTATTCTATGTTGGCCAGGGTGGCTCCCAATCAGAGACGGCTGTAGCTCGTTGTCTCTGATTGGGAGTCATACTTAGGTAGCCGTTAGGCTTCATTTGGTGTGGTTTCTTGTTCATATTTGGTTTTGTGTATGACCATTGACTGTCACGTCATCGTTTTGTTGTTTTGATCATTAATATAATAAATATGTTCTCATTCAACGCTGCGCCTTGGTCCTCCTCTCTCACCGACGATCGTGACAGTGGGGTTTCAAGTGTCTCCGGAAGGTGGTGAGTGACTCCGCTGTCCTGGCGTTGTGAGGGAGCTTGTTCCACCATTGGGGTGCCAGAGCAGCGAACAGTTTTGACTGGGCTGAGCGGGAACTGTGCTTCCGCAGAGGTAGGGGGGCCAGCAGGCCAGATGTGGATGAACGCAATGCCCTCGTTTGGGTGTAGGGACTGATCAGAGCCTGAAGGTATGGAGGTGCCGTTCCCCTCACAGCTCTGTAGGCAAGCACCATGGTCTTGTAGCAGATGCGAGCTTCAACTGGAAGCCAGTGGAGTGTGCGGAGGAGCGGGGTGACGTGAGAGAACTTGGGAAGGTTGAACACCAGACGGGCTGCGGCATTCTGGATGAGTTGTAGGGGTTAAATGGCACAGGCAGGGAGCCCAGCCAACAGCGAGTTGCAGTAATCTAGACGGGAGATGACAAGTGCCTGGATTAGGACCTGTGCCGCTTCCTGTGTAAGGCAGGGTCGTACTCTCCGAATGTTGTAGAGCATGAACCTACAGGATCGGGTCACCGCCTTGATGTTAGCGGAGAACGACAGGGTGTTGTCCAGGGTCACGGCAAGGCTCTTCGCACTCTGGGAGGAGGACACAACAGAGTTGTCAACCATGATGGCGAGATCATGGAACGGGCAGTCCTTCCCCGGGAGGAAGAGCAGTTCCGTCTTGCCGAGGTTCAGCTTGAGGTGGTGATCCGTCATCCACACTGATATGTCTGCCAGACATGCAGAGATGCGATTCGCCACCTGGTTATCAGAAGGGGGAAAGGAGAAGATTAGTTGTGTGTCGTCTGCGTAGCAATGATAGGAGAGGCCATGTGAGGATGTGACAGAGCCAAGTGACTTGGTGTATAGTGAGAATAGGAGAGGGCCTAGAACTGAGCCCTGGGGGACACCAGTGGTGAGAGCACGTGGTGCGGAGACAGATTCTCGCCACGCCACGCCACGCCACTTGGTAGGAGCGACCGGTCAGGTAGGACGCAATCCAAGAGTGAGCCGCGCCGGAGATGCCCAGCTCGGAGAGGGTGGAGAGAAGGATCTGATGGTTCACAGTATCAAAGGCAGCAGACAGGTCTAGAAGGACAAGAGCAGAGGAGAGAGAGTTAGCTTTAGCAGTGCGGAGAGCGTCCGTGACACAGAGAAGAGCAGTCTCAGTTGAATGACCAGTCTTGAAACCTGACTGGTTTGGATCAAGAAGGTCATTCTGAGAGAGATAGCAAGAGAGTTGGCTAAAGACGGCACGCTCAAGAGTTTTGGAGAGAAAAGAAAGAAGGGATACCGGTCTGTAGTTGTTGACATCAGAGGGATTGAGTGTTGGTTTTTTGAGAAGGGGTGCAACTCTCGCTCTCTTGAAGACGGAAGGGTCATAGCCAGCGGTCAAGGATTAGTTGATGAGCGAGGTGAGGTAAGGGAGAAGGTAACCGGAGATGGTCTGGAGAAGAGAGGAGGGGATAGGGTCAAGCGGGCAGGTTGTTGGGCGGCCAGCCGTCACAAGTCGCAAGATTTTATCTGGAGAGAGAGGGGAGAAAGAAGTCAAAGCATAGGGTAGGGCAGTGTGAGCAGGACAGCAGTGTCATTTGACTTAACAAACGAGGATCGGATGTCCTTTTGAACCTTCTTTTCAAAATGGTTTACGAATCATCCACAGAGAGGGAGGAGGGGGAGGGGGGTTGGGAGGATTCAGCAGGGAGGAGAAGGTGGCAAAGAGCTTCCTAGGGTTAGAGGCAGATGCTTGGAATTTAGAGTGGTAGAAAGTGGCCTTAGCAGCAGAAACAGATGAAGAAAATGTAGAGAGGAGGGAGTGAAAAGATGCCAGGTCTGCAGGGAGTCTAGTTTTCCTCCATTTCCGCTCGGCTGCCCGGAGCCCTGTTCTGTGATTTCGCAATGAGTCATCAAGCCACGGAGCAGGAGGGGAGGACCGAGCCGGCCGGGAGGATAGGGGACATAGAGAGTCAAATGATTTAGAAAGGGAGGAGAGGAGGGTTGAGGAGGCAGAATCAGGAGATTGGAGGGAGAAGGATTGAGCAGAGGGAAGAGATGATAGGATGGAAGAGGAGAGAGTAGCGGGAGAGAGAGAGCGAAGGTTGCGACGGCGCATTACCATCTGAGTAGGGGCAGAGTGAGTAGTGTTGGAGGAGAGCGAGAGAGAAAAGGATACAAAGTAGTGGTCGGAGACATGGAGGGGACTTGCTGTGAGATTAGTAGAAGAACAGCATCTAGTAAAGATGAGGTCAAGCGTATTGCCTGCCTTGTGAGTAGGGGGGACGGTGAGAGGGTGAGGTCAAAAGAGGAGAGGAGTGGAAAGAAGGAGGCAGAGAGAAATGAGTCAAAGGTAGACGTAGGGAGGTTGAAGTCACCCAGAACTGTGAGGAGTGAGCCATCCTCATGAAAGGAACTTATCAAGGCGTCAAGCTCATTGATGAACTCTCCAAGGGAACCTGGAGGGCGATAAATGACAAGGATGTTAAGCTTGAATGGGCTAGTGACTGTGACAGCATGGAATTAAAATTGAGGAGATAGACAGATGGGTCAGGGTAAAAGAGAGAATGTCCACTTGGGAGAGATGAGGAGTCCTGTGCCACCACCCCGCTGACCAGATGCTCTCGGGGTATGCGAGAACACATGGTCAGACGAGGAGAGAGCAGTAGGAGTAGCAGTGTTTTCAGTGGTAATCCATGTTTCCGTCAGCTCCAAGAAGTCGAGGGACTAGAGGGTAGCATAGGCTGAGATGAACTCTGCCTTGTTGGCAGCTGAACGGCAGTTCCAGAGGCTGCCTGAGACCTGGAACTCCACGTGGGTGGTGTGTGCAGGGACCACCAGGTTAGAGAGGCAGCAGCCACGCGGTGTGAGGTGTTTGTATGGCCTGTGCAGAGAGGAGAGAACAGGGAAAGACAGAGGCATAGTTGACAGGCTACAGAAAATGGCTACAATAATGCAAAGGAGATCGGAATGAAATGAACTAAACATCTGGGAAAGCGAGAGAGCGGGGCCTCCCTCACTTACGTTTCACTGAAACACCCAAATATAACTCTCCCAACTTCCACCTCAGAAACCATAATTGTTGTAAACTACAGCGGTTCAATGTTTTCTAGGAATAGACTAGCTTAGTTTATTCAGCTAGCTAACTTGGTACAGTATTCTTCCGTGAAAATTGTCCAGAGCACCTAGTCATATGACGCCACAGCCAACTAGCATGCCGGACTCCAACAACACGGTTTAGCACCAATACTCGGCCACAACAAACCACCAGTGTGTCAACACGCCAAGCAGATCATTCGTGTCCGTGTCTAACGTTGTGGGTTAGTCCTGACAGCTTGAGCGAGTCCGTCGTCAACTTATTCAATCAGTTAGTTAGCTAGAATAGTTAGCATACTAGCTAGCCATTGCTTTCAGACAAAGAAGAAACCTGTCCTCCCACAGCACGAACACACAGAGAGAGCCAAGCTAACGTTAACTAGTCACCCATGTCCCGAAATCCCTTGAACGACTCTGGCTACCAGTATGTAAAAACAAAACACAAATGTAGGTTAAAACTTACCCCTAGCAGCTACTGTTAGCTAGCCAAGTGCAAAGCTAGCCACTGAATTGACTCAGCCAGTTCGCGTCTGTTCGCTAGGTCGTTCCAGCTATTGTTTACTAGTAGCTATCCAGGTAGCAACAAGCTAGCTAAATTTCAAGCACAGTAGCCACTTACTACCTAACGTTAACGCTTCAGACAATGAGGATAGAAAAACAGCTGAATGGTAGGCATTATTGTATGTAATTATTGTAGGCAGCTGGCTTGCGTAATTACAGGTACTCTCAGGCGTCAAACAACTATCCACAGTTGCTGATAGTTACCAGTAGCTATCTGCCAGCTAGTCCAGGTAGTGGGTTAGCTAGCTTCGTGCTTCACCGGACTCAGCCGAATACAATACTAACCTACAATAATTACATAAAACAACCCACGATAACTACCTACAATACCTAACTACAATCTAAATACATAGTTTAAGCTTTACTCAACAAAGCCCAAACTATGTATATAAGCCATATAAGCCAAGCTTACCTCCCGCCAGAGAGAGACACAACCTCACCCGACGACCCGACGACGACGACCCCTAATTCACAGGACTAATTCTCTCTTCACCCAGGTACTCTACCTCTCAGAAGGCTGAACCTCCTTAATTTGTACTTCTCCTCTATAGTGTTGTTACTCCCGTAATCAGTATTTAAACTTATAGGGCTTTTACAAAGGACTCTAACATTAAACCAAGGTGTCACGTCCGTTGTGTAAAGGATCGGACGAAGGTGCAGC